>NC_060285.1:704532-744323 GCF_021613505.1 Equus quagga | reverse complement strand
TGATGATGATGATGATGTTGATGATGATGATGTTGGTGATGATGATGTTCATGATGATATAATAGTAGAACAAAGCATCAGTGAGCTGTGGGACAACTTCAAGTGACCTAATATATGTATAATTAGAGTCCCTGAAGGAATAAGGTGAATGAAAAAAGACTTGAAGAAATGACAGAAATTTTCCAGACTTGATGAAAACTATAAACTCACAGATCCAAGAAGCTCAATGAGTATCAAGTATAAGATATATGAAGAAAATTACAAGGCACACCATGACCAATATGTTCAAAGCCAGAGATAAACAGAAAATTGTAAAAACCACCAGAGGAAAACTGACATGTTATGTACAGAAGAACAAAGATAAGGATGACAGCAAATTCCTTGTTGGAAGCAGAGCAAATAAGACAAAGAGAAAAACCTTTAAAGTACTGAAAGAAAAAACCTGACAACCCAGAACTCTATACCATTGAAAATCTCTTTGAAAATGAAGGATAAATAAAGACTTCTTTAGCATACAAAAGCTGAAAGAATTGCTCATCAGAAGACCCACACTACAAAAAATGTTAAGAAAGTCCTTTCAGTAGGAAGAAAAATGATTTCAGATGGAAATTTTATCAAAAGAATAAAGAATACCAGAAATGGTAATCACGTGGTTAAATATAAAAGATATTTTATTACTATTTAAACCTGTTTAAAAGACAAGTGATTGTTTAAGACAATATATTTAAAATTTTGGATATTGCTAAAGCAGCATTTAAGGGGAAATTTGTAGCACTAAACTCCTATATTAGAAAAGAAAGACCTCAAGTTAGTGACCTCAGCTTCCACCTTAAGGCACTAGAGAAATACACACTGTGAACTAATACAATGTTATTTGTCAATTACATCTCAAACTGGGGAAAAAAAGAATAACAAAACCCCAGGTAATCAGAAGAAAGGAAATAATAAAGATCAAAGTGGAAATTAATGAAATAGGAAAGAGAAAAGCAACAGAGAAAATCAATGAAAGCATATGTTTAAGAAAGAAATAATACCAGTTCTACACCGATTCTTCCAGAAAAGAGAAGATGAGGGAATAGTTCAGAACTCATTCTCTGTTACCAAAACCTGACAAAAATACTACAAAAAGAGAAAACTACAGAGCAATATACTTCATGGTCATAAACTAAAAACTCTAACAAAATTTCAGCAAATTGAATCCAACAATCTATAAAAGGATAACACATAATTACCAAGTGTGGTTTGTTCTAGGAATGCAAGGTTGGTTTAATACTCAAAAATCAATCCCTATAATTAACTATGTTAACAAATTTTAAAAACACATATAATCTCAATAGTCACAGCAAAATTATTTGACAAAATCTAAAATCTATTCCTAATAAAAACTCTCAGCAAAATAAGCATAGAAGGGAATTTCCTTGATCTGATAAAGGCCCTCTGTGAGAACCTGCAGCTAATATTGTATTTAATAGTGAAAGGATGGATTATTTTCGCCTAAGATCAGGAAGAAGACTAGGATTGCTGCTCTGATGGCTTCTATTCAATCTTCTGTATTAGAGATCCTAGTCAATGTAATAAGGCAAGAAAAGGAAACAGTAAACCTGTCTTCCTTTGCAGATGATATAGTTGTCGCTATAGAAAATCTGACGGAATCTAGAAAAAAGATACCAGAACTAAAGAATGAGTTTAGCAAATTGCAAGGCACAAGATCAAGATGTGAAAATCTACCATATTTCTATGTACTAGCAAAGAACAATTGCAAATTGAAATTTTAAAAATATCATTTACAGTAACATAAAATATGAAAGACGTAAGGACAAATCTGACAAAAGATGTGCAAAATCTATGCCTTGAAAACTAAAAAATATTGCTGAGAGAAATTTGAGAAAACCTAAATAAATTGAGAGGTAAATTGGGTTCATAGGTCAGAAGACCTAATATTGTTAAGATGTCAGTTCTCCCCAAATTGATGTGTAGATTCAAGAAATCACGATCAAAAACATTTTCATAGAAGGCCTTTTTTGCCCCATAAACTGATAAGCTGATTCTAAAATTCATATAGAAATGCAAAGGATCTAGAATAGACAAATCATCTTTGGTAAAGAAGAGCAAATCAGAAGCTAACACTGCCTAATTTCAGGACTTCTTATAAAGTAATCAGGCACAGGAATCAGGACAGTGTGGTATTGGTGTCAAGACAGACAAATGGATGGAACAGAACAGGGTCCCAAAACAGACCTGCCCAGATATGGACAATTGATGTCAACCAATACACTAGCTGCTGAAGGAGGAGAGTCTTCAACAAACTATGCTGGATCAACTGGACATCCACGTGCAAAAATGTGGACTTTAATCTGTGCCTTGCCCTAAATACAAAGTTCACTCAAAATGGACTGGAGATCAAAACTTTTAAAAGAAAACATAGTAAAAAAAATCTTTGTGACCTTGGGTAGGGCAAAACTTTTCTTAGCTACAATACTGAAATTACGATGCATAAAAGAAAACATTAGACTTCATCAAAATTAAAAACTTCTGCTCTTTGAAAGACACCGTTAAGAGAATGAAAAGACAAGTCACAAACTGGGGGAAAATATTTGCAAATCATCTATCTGATGAGGAACTTGTATTCAGAACTTATAAAGAACTTTCCAAACCAGCAATGCAATAAAAAATGGGCAAAAGATTTGAACAGATACTTCACCACAGAAGAAGAAAATGGCAAATAAGCACATGAAGAGGTGCTCGACGTTGTTAGACGTTAGGGAAATGCAAAAGTAAACCATGATGAGCTGCTGTCACTATGGGAACAGGCAACATGAGAAGGACTGACTATTCCAAGTGTTGGTGGGATGACTACTCCAAGTGTGGAGGAACTGGAAGCCTCATCCACTGCTGCTGGGAATGTGAAATTGTACAACCACTTTATAAAACAATTCGGCAACTTCTTTAAAAGTTAAACATATACCTGCTATGTGATACAGCCATTCACACCTGGATATTTACCCATGAGTAATGAGAAAGACTTTCCCAGTGTTCACTGTAGTTTTATTTTTAGTAGCCAAGCCTGGAGACAACTCAAATGTCCATCAACAGGTGAATGAGTAAACAGACTGTGTATAGCCGTATAGCCATGCAATGGGCTGGACTTTTTTTTTTTTGGCTGAGGAAGATTCGCCCTGAGCTAACATCTGTTGCCAATCTCCCTCTGTTTTATATGTGGGTCACCGCCACAGCATGGCCACTGACAAGTGGTGTAGGTCTGCGCCCAGGAACTAAACCTGGGCCACCAGAGCAGAGTGCACTGAACTTAACCCCTAAGTCACTGGGCTGGCCCTAGGATGGACTTTTGATATGTGCTACACGTGGATGAATCCAAAAATAATTATGCTGAGTGAAAGACACGAGAGTTCACACTGCATGATTCCATTTATATAAAATTCTAGAAAATGCAAACTAATCTCTAGGGACAGAAAGCAGATCTGTGGCTGTTGGGGAGGAGGGGGAGGGGGAGGTCTGGAGAGAGGGTGTCACAGGGACCGAGGAAACTTTGGGGATGGTGAGACTATCCATTATGCTGACTGTGGCAATGGTTTCACAGGTGTACACATACGCAAAACGTCAGCAAGTCGAATACTTAAAATATGTAGAGTTCACTTTATGTCAATCACACATCAATAAGGCCAAAAAGGTCATTTCCTTCCCTCATCCATCTGTGATGTGTGTAAGCCAGCAGCAAGTGTCCAGATTCCTGCCCAGGTTTGGTGGCCCCTTGGGAGGGGGGGTCTCTCCCAACTCAGTTTACATTTACTCGAGATCAGAAGTGGGAAAAAGAAAACAATAAGACAACTTTAAAAAGATGTCTTAAACACCAGGGATGCAACTGAGTTCACACCCCTGGGAGCTTCTCTTCACCAGCGCGCCCTCATGTCCTCAGTGGTGGGAGGGGGTAGACCAAGGGAGGGGCGGAGGACCGCAGGCTCCCCCCACCAGATCGATGGAGACTTAGAAAACCACAACACCAATGAAAAGTTGGTCTGCCTTCTATGATTACCGTGTGTGGGCAGTTCTAACAATGCCAGTGATAAAAATCCTCCTCCCAGTTGCTCCAGGTTCTAATCACCCGCCCGCCCCTGGCGTGGCCCGCGCCAAGCATCCTGGCCGCCGCTGTCCTGGAGCTCGTGGGATCTAACAGACTATGTGGGGCTTTTTGGAGGGACTCCATCCAAGGGCGGCGGCTGGAACCTGAGGAGGCACCTGGACCCCTGGCTGGCCACCAGCTCCGTGGGACAGCCTGGTGGGCTAGTGGGCAATGTGCAGGGAGCAGAACTCTGTCCCCAGGCCTGATGTCCCCTTGTGTGGAGGTCACATGTGGAGCCCGGTGCACAGCGGTCCTAAGGGATGAGACTGGGCTTCAGGATTCTCTCTCCAGCTTCACACAGTGAAAACTTCCTCCTCGACCAGGACATGAGGGGTCTGCATCTTCTGACCTTTTCTGGGAAACACAAAGACCTGTTCTAGCCAAAAAGAACAGGGTCAAAGCCAGAATATAGGCAATAAATGGTAGAGCAGTAGAAGGACTCAGAGGAACATGAAATGATGACATATGTAGAGTTAAGCAGGATGGATGCAAAGGAAAAGTTGCCTCTTGTAAAAGAAAATGTATAAAAATAAGAACAGGCTCTTGTCCCAAGTTAAGCTGACGAAAACAGGAGAGAGGAGCAAGCAGAGGAGGGAGCGAGTGAGGCAGAAATATGCGGAGTGTTTGTGGTTCAAAATGGGGAATGCTGCTCATTGTTGCTGTGTGGAAATAATTGTGAACCCAAGATTCATCAGAAAGACTTGGGGAGAAGTAAAGATATTTGATCTTAATCAAACATTTAAAGACTACCATAGAGCCTTACTAAAAGAAGGCCTAACAGATGTATTTTAAAAAGGAGAAATATGAACTCAAAAGGAAGAAGTGGCTTACGGAAAGGAACAGTGGACACAGGAGTTGGTAAACAGGTGGTTAATTTAAATTTCATTGACAGAGGAGGACAAAGAAAGACTATGTTTAAAAACAAGTTGGGACGCAGAGCACAGGCAGCCACGTCTGTCGGGGCATCTCCCAGCCCAGTGCAGCTGAGAGCTTCAGGCACAGGGCAGACCAGGGAGCCACAGAGCTGCCCTGGTGACATGTTGGTCCCTGACCCGGTTTGGGGGAGTCCGGAGAAACTCTTGGGCACTGCGGGCTGGCTGCTCTGAGCCGGCAGGGCCAAGTGGAGAGCTTCCTGGGGAGCTGCAGCCTCTAGCGGGTCTGGGTGCTGGTTACCAGCACTGGTTTGCACCTCCAGGAAGATCCAAGAAGCCTCAGAAATGGTCCTGACAGTCTTGCATTACTCCTGGGTACCACTCAGAAACAAAGGTGACTCTGGTTTGGGGGAAGGCCCCTTCATCCTAGGCCTCAGGAAATGCCAAGAATCATTTCTTGAGGGCGTTGAGCAGATGTACTTAAAGATAAACAAACACACCAGGAAACAAAGCGCCAAAAGGGAGAACCAGCAGAAACAACGGGCCACAGACAACCCAACAGAGTTCTCCAATGACGGAAGTGCTAGCCGTGAACTACAGATAAACTGTGCTAAACAGACAAGCTCGAAAACACGTGCAGTGGGGAAAAAGTATAAAGAAGGACAAAGCACATTTGAAAGAAACAAACAGAAGTTCTAGAAATGAAACTCAGAGAAACAGAAATTTAAAATGCAATAAATGATTTTAAGAGCAGTTGGACATCACTGGAGAATTAGTAAAGTGGAAGAAAGATCACAATGAATGATCTAGAAGGCAGCAAAAGGACAGAAAGATGGAAGATACAGAAGAGAGATTAAGAAATGTGCAGAAAGAAGTAAAGTGCCTAAGATGTGCCCACTCGAGTTCCAGAAGGAAGAGAGAGAAGGGGCAGAGGCAATATTGATATGACGGCTAACTTTTCTAAAGCTTACACAAGAAAGTAAAAATATAGGCCAGTCTCACTTATGAATATAGTTGCAAAATCCTAAATAAAATTTTAGCAAATTGACTTGATGTATCAAACATGATCAGATAGGATTTGTTTCAGGACTGCAATGTGGTCAACATTAGAAAATCTATCAGTCAGTTTCACCTCATTAATGGATTAAAGGACGAAAACTACATGATTATCTTCATAGATGCAGAAAGTTTTCATACAGGGCAACACATATCCATGTTAAAAGAATGTTTAGCAAAATAAGAAAAGAAAGGCACTTCCTTGTCTACTTTGAGGACATCTACTCTGAACTCCCAATAAACCAACACTCAATGGTCAGCCTTGGGGATCACTGCCATTCATATCAGGGCTAAGACCAGGGTTCCACATTCAACGTTGTCCTGTGGATTTGAGCCAGTTCCATAAGACCAAAAACCAACCAACAAACATAGGTTTATAAACTGTCACTATTTGCAGGATATGTGATTATCTATGTACAAAAACTTGAGACTCAGTGGGAATCTATTAGAAATAACAAAGAGACTTTGACAAATGTATTGGATACAAGATCAATATACAAAGATAGCATTGCTTTACACTAGCAAAAGCCAACTAGAAAATGTAATAAAATAAGGAAACCATTCACAGTATCCTTCAACCTCAGAAAACCATAAATAAATGCTTTGAGGAAGACCTAAACAGATGGGAAGCCATACCATGTTCATGGGTGGAACACACAACTCTGATAAGATGTCATTTCTGTCTCGAATTGATCAATAAATTCAATGCAATTCCAATCAAAATGTGTGATATTGTGACTTACAGTAAGAAATATAAGGGCCAGCCCGGTGGCATAGTAGAAGAGTCTGTGCACTCTGCTTTGGCGGCCTGGGGTTCACAGGTTCAGATCCTGGGCACAGACCTACACACCACTCATCAAGCCATGCTGTGGCAGTGACCCACACACAAAATAGAGGAATATTGGCACAGACGTTAGCTCAGGGATAATCTTCCTCACCAAAAAAAAGAAGAAAAGAAATATACATTTGGTCTTCATCCTCGTTTCCGGCACAGAGCTCCTAAAACCCCTGGAATTTCCTAAGTGATAAGAACAATAAATGTGTCTTTTGCTATTCATAACAAGCCCCTTTCAACCACACCTGAGTTTGTGTTAATGAGGTGACTTATGGAAAGCACCTACATGGGGCTGATGCCAGAGGACCCAACCCTGTGATTACAGGATTGGAACTCTCAGCCCCACCCCTGACCTGCAGGGAGGGGAGAGGGGCTGGAGATTGAGTTCAATCCCCAACAGCCAATGATTTAATCAATCGTGCCTGGGCAATGAAGCCTCCATAAAAACCCAAAAGGATGCGGCTCTGAGAGCTCAGTGAACACGTGAAGATGTGGGGAGAGAGGTGTGCAGAGAGGGCGTGGAAGCTCCACCCCTCCCCACATGCCCGCCCTACGCATCTCTTCCCTCTGGTTGTTCTCGAGTTATATCCTTTCATAACAAGCCAGTCAACTAGGAAGTAAAATGATTCTCTGAGTTCTGTGAGTCGCTCAAGCAAATTAATTGAACCAGAGGAGGGAGTCATGGGAGCCTCTGATCTATAGCCAGTTAGTCAGAAGCACAGGCGACAACCTGGACTTGGAATTGGTGTCTGAAGTGGGGGACAGTCTCGTGGGACCGAGTCCTTAACCTGTGGGATCTGACGCTATCCTCAGCTAGACCATGTCAGAACAGAGTTCACTGCTTGGTGGTGTTGAAAAACATACACACTGGAAAATGCCTGCTGAAATTTTCAGGAAACTTGACAATCAAAAATTCACATTGAAGAGCTGAAGATATACAAAATGCTAAGACCCTTTAAAAACCTTTTGATTGTAAAGATGAAAGGTAGATCCTGAAAAGCCCTCAAAAGAAGCATGGCTGAGTGAACTATTACAGAGCAGACAGCCTTGCTCCACGCCCAGGTGGCCCCCCAGCTCCATTGCAGCTCCTTCCCTCACTCCAGAAGCAACCACTGTCCTGACTTTTCTAGTCACGACTGTTTTGCATTTCTTTACGGTTTCATCACCCAAACACGCCTCTCCAGACATATTGTTGAATCTTGCTCATTTTTTAAACCTGGCTATCTGTTTGGTCTCTCTTAGTCAACCGGTGCTCCTTGCAGTTGTTCAGATGAAGACCAGGCTCCTGAGGGGTCAGGCGTCCTCCACTGGCATTTGTTTTCCTCCTGGTGCGATCTCTGGGCCCTGCATTTCTGGCAAATCAGCAGTGGGGCCCGGAGGCCTGACCACCTTCAGGGTCGAGTCTTCTGACGGGACTCGAGCTGCTGTTGAATGGCTTTATGAGGAGGTGTGTTGTGTCTGGATCTCGGCCGTGTTTGATGTCAGCTGGTACCGAGGCTCCCAATTCAGTGGGAGATGCAAAATGGCGGTATCATAATTCCATTGTTTCATTTCCATTTATTAGCTGGAATAATTACTTACTCCAAGGTAGCTTTCATAGAAGAGAGCCAGGATCGAGGCTTGACTCTTTTCTTTCACTTTCCCAGTTTTCAAGATGATGACTGGTTTCTTCTCATCCACCAAAGACCAATGACTCTTTTTTTTTAACAATATCATTATGAATGCATGGGTTGCAATTCACTGCAATTCTTATTTTTTTAAAGCTCCAATGATGTCCTCTTGGCTAATGGCAGCTTCTTCGGGTTGGTTCCCAAGCCTATTGACATGTCACCACAGCCTTGAGCGCCCTCTCGCCGGCTGGTAAGACAAGATGTTCAGGCTCTTGCACATTTTCTGCCCCAAACCGGGAATCAGTCACTGTGGTCAGAAGCCCTGCCTGGTTTCCTCCGGTGGGAAATGGTATTTCAAGACCCTGGCCAGGGGGCTCGTGGCTGTGAGGTAGTTGTTGGTTCTAGGATATTTGTGTGGGCAAAGCTGCAATATATTTATATAAAACAAGTGTGACTCATGAGGTGATATTTATGTTACCAATTCAGAGTAAAGGTTTTACTTCACCTTTTCTGTATGAACCTGCTTCTCTCTTTTTGCATGCGGAGAGTCCTGATTCTCAAGAACACGGGGATGATAGAATGAAAACACGTCCTCTGCTGCGTTCCACATAATACAGGGTCTCAGAGTCACAGGACTACCAACCAGGACCAATCGAACAGTCTGTCTTGGCATCCACTTTTCTCATTCTCTCTGCATTTTTTATGGCCGTTCCCTATCTACAGGGTCAGACCGTTGAGCTGGGACACACCACACTATCTCCCTTTTAACGTGTGGTCTCAGTTTTGCCCAAAGCCATGTACTTGATTCTCTCCCATTTCCATGGGGGCCTCGCCAGTCCTTCGGGCTGCCTGAAGCTTGTTTCCTGTAGAGTTCTCCAGAGGGGCCTGTGCCGACGACACACCTGGACGTCAGCTTTGCTTTTGTTGGAGGATATTTGACGTATGATGTCATGGATCTGACACATTTGTATGCTGTCATATGACTGCCACTGTGGCGATGGTTAGCACCTGTATCGAAGAATTCCCATTCCGTTTTTGGGGTGGGAAGAATGGGGTCCCTCAGAAGTGTGGTGATGACAGTGCCGTGTTGCTGTCTACACTCAACTGTGCGCTGTGGCTGTCCACACCTTCTGCCCGTCTGAATGCTGCTGATGGAAAGTCTGACGTCATGTCCTTTGCCTCCAGGGTCAGCTGTACGCTCTTTGCAGAATACCCAAAAGATTTTTCTCTTTCTCTTTAAAATCCAGTCATCTTACTAGAATAGGTTGGGTATTCTCAGGTACGTAGTTTGCCCCTTCGATAACTAGTTTCAAGAAACAAATTTAAAAGTTTTCTTGAGCTGTAGTTCTTGGGGTTTGTGCTGTTGCTTCTGTTTTCATCTCCAGGGTCCCTGTCATCTGTGGTTTCGACATTCTTTGCCTATGGCAACATTTACCAGTTATTCACACATCATTTCAATCTCTTTTTTTCAATTAAAAAAAAATGTCCTCCTTTCAACTTCTACTTCTCTGAAGGTGTTCAGTGTTGGGTCCACTTACTCTTGTGTTCTTCTAATGCAGCCTTCACTCCTAAAACGGCTTTTTGGGCTGGCCTGGTGGTGCAGCGGTGAAGTGCTCACGTTCCGCTTCTCGGCAGCCCGGGGTTCGCTGGTTCGGATCCCAGGTGCGGACATGGCACCGCTTGGCACGCCATGCTGTGGCGGGCATCCCACGTATAAATAGAGGAAGATGGGCACGGATGTTAGCTCAGGGCCAGTCTTCCTCAGCAAAAAGAGGAGGATTGGCAGCAGATGTTAGCTCAGGGCTGATCTTCCTCAAAAAAAAAATAAATAAATAAAATGCCCTTCTCCTTTATTCCTAGTTCTGAGTGTTGCCACCTCATTTCTGAATATTTCTAGTTTCTGTTCATGTCACTTTCACGTCTCAGATCATTTTCTGAGCATTCTAAACCACCCTGAAGTGGGGGGACAGCAGGTTCCAGGGCGTTCCTCAGTCTTGCTCTATCACCATCACCTGTCTGGAGCTTGTCCTTGATGCTATTCTGTGGCTTATATTTACGAGAGCTCAGTTTCCCTGAGCTTTCTGCAGCTGTCTTGGTTCTGACCGCCTTCCTGACCACGCGAAGCTCCCTCCCCTCCTGCTGTTTTGGGTGATGTTAACACGGCGGATTGCTTCCTCAGGTCCTGCTTCCCCCTCGTCTGTGCCTCCTCTTTTCCTGCCTCTGTTGTCCTCACTCTGCTCAACCTGTTGCCACCACCAGCCTCTCCATGTGCAGCCGCCTCACAGGGCTCCTCACAGGATGCTCCCTGCCGGCGCAGCCCCCCGCCACGGAGCCGAGTGGGGACAGCCATCCTGGCTTCCTCTGCTTTTCTCAGTTGGCTGCGTGCCTCCGTGTGATTACGGTTGTCTGTCTGGGTTCTACTGCGCTCCGTCTGTCAGACGTCCCTCTGCTTCCTGCCACACGCCCTGCTGCTCCAGCTCATCCTCGCGGTTTTGGAGCCTGCACCCCGCGTTGTTGAAAGCACTGTGCGCCACTTCTCCTTCACGGTCTCCTTGCTCTGTTTGCATCTGAGGACTCAGGGAGGTGATACACCTCCTGGGACAATTTAGGAAGGAAAGGAACAAAGAGGGCATGCGCTCCACCAGAAACCCCTACCTCATGGAGACGGATGATGAGAGACAAGGACAGCGGGTCAGAGGACCAACCACAGCGGCTGGAAGTCTGACATCACACAGTCAGATGGGGGTGAGGGAGCACAAGTCACTTCGGGCTGTGTGTGGCCAAGACAGAAAGAACGTCACCACGATAATGGGGAAGAAGTTAAAATATGAGCGAAGGGAAGAAAGGCAGCTGGAGGGAGAAAGGAACATAGAATTCAAAAGACAAAGAACAGGTGACAGAAGACAGTATACCGAGGGAGACGACGCTCCTCAGGCGCTTCCACAGCAGAGCATCTTAACAGAGAAGCAGATCCCGTACAACAAGGGGTCAAAGACAGATGCCCAGACAGCTGCACAATCAGAATAGGAGGCGCGCGGACCCGAGGAGCAAGTCGAGGACCAGGCAGCCCCATCTCAGGGCTGACATGCACAGGAGAAATGTGCAGAGGGCTGGCCCCGACTGAAAACTAAATTGCTGGCTTAGAATGGTTGAGATAATCACGGAAAAAGCAGTTGAGAAAGACAAAATGAATGGAACCAGGTCGGGAGATGGAGATCATCCAATATAAAGAGAAGGGGGCGCCCGAGGCAGAGAGCTCACAGGAGCATTCAGAGGAGTAACTAAAACTTTCTCTGATGTTATGAAAGAACCCCATTCGAGGGCCGAAAAGGAGCCGGGATCCCGGAGAAGCGGCTCAGAGCAGCAGGACCGGGACCGAGATGAGCTTGGGTAAGTGGTGGCGTTCAAGGACAGGAAGAGTCCTTAGGCCGAAGCCCAGGTTGGCACCAGCCTTCTCTGCAGGTACTGCCAGGCGACCGCGAGTGATGGGGACAAGGGTCTGTGCAGGAAGCCTGTGTGACCCTGGAAGGGCGCAGACAGGACGTGGCACACGCGTCAAAGCAATGGCTTCCACCCTCCAGGAGGGAACGCCGGGGAGCAGAATGACCCGTGGGGCGACCTGACGCCATTAAATGCCAGCAACCACTGCCCGGCCCGGCAGCCAGTCGTCCTCCCACTTCTCTGAGTGTTTCGTGATCTCCTGTCTTAACCTCGGAAGGGTCCTTGAGGAATGCTATCTCAAGGTGAAGAAACAAAGTTGAGCCATTTCTTCAGTTTACTTTTACTATTAAATTCAAGTCAAATAAAATAAAATGCATATTTTAAATAGCATAAGGTGATTTCATTTTTATATTTTTATCTGTTTATCCTACTAATTGTATATTTGCCTACAAAAATGTCTAGAACAATGTTTTCCTAACGTAAATAATATTTACTTCTATATGGGGGCTTTGGAGCGAGATTTATTTTAACATTCCTTCTTAGATATTTCGTATCACTTATTCCTTTTAATAAACATAGAAGTGTTTACAAAGACAATAAAGCTATTTTTAAAACGAGGCGTCATCTTACATTGGGCAAAAATGAAAAAGTTTGATAAGAGGAAATGGCGGTTTCCACATATCGCTGGCAAGAATGTAAACAGGTGTGGCCACTTCAGAAAGCAAGGTGGGGTCGTCCAACAAACAGGAGCGCACAACTTCCGGCCCGAGCTGGGGCCTTGCCCACATGCACCAGGCCCTGGACAGGGACGTCGGGGGCTCTGCTCTGTGAGGGGGTGGGGGAGGCCAGGGCAGTGTCGGCTGTCCCTACTGCGGAGGGAGACCCCAGCTACAGAACAGACCTGGCCCCTGGGGAGGCCAAGGTGACCCTGGGGGCCTGATGGCCTGAGGACTGGGAGGGCAGCATGTCCCCTCTGCCTGGGATGTACTCACAGTTCATGTGGCTCCTGCAGGTGAAGCCCTGCGGACAGAAGGAGAGGGAGTGAGAGGTCAGCTTGGTCACCTCTTGTCCCACCGCCTGCACCCAGACCTGTCACGTGGCCCCCGTCCTGCCTTTTACTGCCTCTGGGACCTGGGGGCGCTGCATCTCCTGGTTCCTCCTGTGTGCCCAGGGGTGCTCACCCTGAGAACACCCGGCCTGATGCCCCACATGCAGTGGCCACTCAGTAAACGGTGTGACCCGGCCCCTGTGGACCTTCAGACCCCCTCCCCCCCTGACTACATGCCCCACTTCTGCTGCTGGCATTCAAAGCCCCCGCAGGCCCGCCCCGACCTGGTCTTCGTCAGGGGAACCTTGGCTGAGGCCTCCCGCGTGCTGGCACCGGCTGGGTGCTGAGTTCACGAATAAAAGAGAAAAAAGAGGTCCCTGCCTCCGAGGAGCCTGCATTCTGAGATGGGAGACACCGCGACCCTAAGACATCGGTGAGCTATGTTTTATGTTGGATGCTGGGAAGTGACGTGGGAGAGTGACAGAGGGGTGGGGACAGTGGGGGCTGTAAACCTGCTCGGGGGTGGTCAGGGGAGACCCCACTGAGAGGGTGACTTACGTGGGGTGTGAGCCAACGGGGATCTGTGCAAGCTGCCTTTCCAGGCCCAACTCGGAGCTGATTCTCACCCCCAACCCCTACACCCTGCCCGACGGAGGGAGCCCCCAAAGAAGGGGACTCGGCCCAGGACGGGTGCTCTGGGCTCAGACAGGGGCCTGTAGGGGAAGGGGCTCGAGGCCATGCCTGTGGACCCCGCTTTAGTGGGTGGGACATGGGGCTCCACAGCTGCGCTTGGGAGAAGGAGGCCAAAGACTGCGGCTCTGGAAGCCCAGAGACCGAACTAGCTGCCGGAATCCAGACCAGCCTGCGGTCACTGTCCCGGGACACAGGGCTGCAGCGGCCCGTGCTCAACAGCGGCACCACGTGGCAGCAAAGAGCAACAGCAGGCCGAGGCTCTCCTCCCTCCCAGGGCAGACTTGATCCTCTAGGGTCCCAAGAAGCTGTGACTGGGGGCCCCCAGATGGAGACCCTGGGCCTCCTGCTGGTAGCACAGGTGGGGAGAGGGCGACTAGAAGTCAGGTCCATTCCTTGAATTTGTGGAGCAGCCACGACTGGTGGTTCCATCTCCCACTCCACCCCCTTTCTAAATAAACTTTAGTTAGGAGTAATCTTAGATTCACAGAAATGATGCAAAGACAGCGTCCCCCAATGCCAATATCTTATGTAATACAGTGCATTTGTAAAAGCCAGGAGACCAGCACCGTGCCTTCCCGTTAGCTGAACTCCAGACTTTGTCGGGAGCTCACTCATCTTTCCCTAATGTCCATTTTCTGTTCCTCATTGCATTCAGCCTCTCCACTCTTAATTCTCAGCCTATTGTCACGTCCCTGTCTTCCGACCACACGATATCTTCCTAGAGACGGCTGACATGTCCCCGTCCTCAATCTCAGGCTACCACAAAACCCGCTGAGGGGACTGGACCAGCACCTGGACCCTCCCAGCCTGCCCACGGCCCCCCGGTGAGGTGCACAGCCTCAACCACCTGCCCCGGGGGCCTGATCCAGGGGCGGCAAGAGGGCTCTGCCCGGACAAAGGGGCTGAGCCCACTTGGGTACCCCTCCAGAACATGGCTGAGCAGCGGATGGGAGGTGGGCAGGAGTGGACGGCCCCATCCAGCGCACAGGAGACAGCAGAGCACTGAGGTGACCCAGCAAGGCTAAGCAGCAGCAGGGCCTGGCTAAAGAGGGGGCAGTGGCCCCCCTCACTCCCTCCTACAGCCCCAGGTGCTCAGACGCCCCCTTGGCAACCTCAGTCCTACCTGCCCGAGCCCTACCCCCCACCCAAGACCTCAAGGAAGGAAAAAGGCCCTGGTGGGGGCTCTCGGAAGCTCCAGAGGTTGAAGGGCATGCCTGTGTCCTGGCCACTGGGGACCACCTTCTCTCTCTGTGCCTGATGCCCATACAGGCTGGAGCTGTGCCCGCGGGTGTCTGGGAAATGCGGGTGGATGTGGTCTGGAGGTATACCCTTCAGGGCCCAGATCCCCTCTCCCCTCAGGGATGCAGGAGATGGTGTGGCAGGGGCAAAGGTCGAGGTCACAGAACAGCTGAGGGCAACGCCGCCCAGGGACCCTGCTGTCTGGAGCATGGAGGGGAGGCTGGCCGGCCAGCGCCCTGGGGCCCGGCGGGGCAGGGCAGGGATGGAGAAGTGCCCCTCCCCCGGGGGTTTCCAGCGGGCTTCTCGGGGCTTCCCGGGGGCATGGGGGTGTCTGTGGGGCGGGACCCTGAGGTGCATCTTTGGGGTGGGGTCTGGGTCCCCGCCTTCCACTCCACATCTCCCCCCCGGGCCTGAGCTCCAGCGAGGAAAGGACCCAGCATCCCAGGCTCTGCTTCCTAGTGGTGGGAGGGGGCCAAGGGCCAGCGGGGGTCCCAGGGTGAGGCCCAGGGGGTGGAGTCCCCAGGGATTCCTCCAGGGCCAGGTCACCTCCACCAGCCAACTCCAGGGACGCCCCTGATCACCTCATTCAGCACTGGGGTGCTATGGTCATCTGTTGCCGTCCCCCCAGCCCCCACTGTCTGGTCAGCAAGGATGATTTTTCACTAAAGAGTGGCCAAGGCCCAGGACCGACCTCCAGTGGGCACGCGTGTCCCCTGGTGTCCCCGGTCCTGCCTGAGCTCCCACGGTGGCTGCTCCCACCATGGGTGGGCTTCCTGCTCTGTCCTCTCGAGTTCATACCTCTCCTCCTGAGCTGGACACCTCCACCTCCAATGTCCCTCCGCTCCCCTAACCCCACTGCCCAGCAGGGCACCGAAGTGGCTAGAGCTCTGTGAAGTCCAAAATGGTGCCCGGGCCTCAGCCACCTGCTGGGGGCAGCAGCCCCGGGCAGTGAACGCCTGCCCTCCCGCCTCTTGCGCTGGTCCCTCCTCCAGCCTCCTCTCCCCTTCCCCTGCCTCCCCTTCTTGGAAGATCCTTTCTCTTCCTCACAGCTGGGCCCTGGGGGCTCAGTCCTCAGCCTGACCCTCTGGTCCCATTTCATCCTGTCGTGTGACGGCTCCACTCACTGCAGATCAGGCCACCCTGGCCTCCACTCGGATGCCAGCTGCCCCCAACATCAGTCTCCATGTCTGATGGGTTTCTCAAATCGCGTATGTCAAACACAAGTTTCCTCCCTGAAAACGTGCCCTGCCCCGGCCCCCATCTCAGGAAACGCGTCCTCCGTCAGCCCAGACACTAAAGTCTGCTCAAAGATCCATCTTTGATTTCTCCTTCCCTCAACTGTCCCCAGTCCTGACAGCGCCACCTCCAAACCACACCCCAAAGTAGCCCCTCCTGTACCCCATCTCTCCTGTGGGGCAGGTCCAGGCCGCCAGCCCCTCCTGCCTGGACCCGCTGTTTCCTCTGCACCCACCTGTTCCCACCAGCAGCGAGGGGGAGCATCTCCTCGCCCACCGTGGGTCCTGCAACTCTGACCTGAGCCCCCAGGCACTCTGGCCACCCTGAGCCCCCTCTGTCCCTCGCTGAGCTCCCTGGACCCTCTGCTGGACATACTCCCAGGCCTCATGGAGCTGTCCCCAAGTGTCCCATGGGGGTCCCAGCCATTGCCCTTGAAAGGCACACACCAGCTCTCGCCCTGGCTGCCCACTGCTCTCTCGCCTTCTCCACAGCAGTTGTCACCACCTAAACCTTGCGTTGTGCATTTTTTCCCACTAGAACATGAGTCCCTGAGGTCAGGGCTGCATCTCTCTCCCCACTGTCCCCATACCTGGAACGGTGCACACAGCAGGTGCTCAGTAAGACCCCCCCATCCCTGTGACACCTGCCGTGTTCCCTCTGTGCCCGTGTCCCTGCTGTGTCCCCCACTGTCCCCACACACCTTCTGGACTGTGTCCCCCTAGCCTAGGCCAGTCTCGGCACTGGGCGCACCTCGTGGACGCGGCACACTATGTCGGTGATGCTGGAGCCTCCCTGGGGTTAGGCTGAGTCAGCCTGCCCTCCTGAGAAGTTCCCGCGGCTGCTTCCCGCCCGGATGAGCATGCTCCCCGCAGCACTTCCTTGGCAGTGTCCACACAAACCCAGTTGCCGCCTGGAGCCCAGCGTCCCGATGATGCAACACGGCTCAGGGAACGTGGGTGACGGGGGCTCTCAGGCTGCCCCCTCACATGGCTGCTCAGGGATGGATCACTCTGAGACCCTCAGGCTCTCAGCAAACATTCCCAGAGCAGTGCTGCAGGGGCCGGCTGGGCCTGCCAGGGATCCCCAGGCTACCAGGTCCTCCTGTCACCCACTGCCCCCGGGCCTCTGCACCCCCTCACCTGTTGCTTTCATCGTGTGCCAAGGGTGCCAGGCTGGTGCCCACCTGCAGAGGAACCGAGGCCCCTCAAGATGAGAGCCTAGGAGGGGGTAGAGACTCACCTGAGAACACGAGAGGCCACATTCTGCAATCCGAGGGATGGCCAGGCCCCGGTAAATAATCCAGGTCAGGGAAAGGAAGGCCATTGCTTGCCCAGTCAGCATCGGGCCGGCCTGACAGTGACTGCCCGTGTGTGTTGGGTGAGCTTGCAGGATGCCTCGTAGCTGCTGCTCTCTGCTTTCTCAGCCTACAGCTCCAGCCCCAAAGACGAGAGTCTTGAGTTTGCTCCTGGGCGGACACGCCCCCTCTCGGTGGAACACAGCCCAAGTGGGCTGGCTGCAACCACAGCGCCACAACTATCCCCCTCCCCGCCCCGCCCCCCCCTCCCCCGCGCCCTGGCTCCCCCTCCAGTTGGGAGGCTGGACTCTGGCCAGATGCCCTTGGAGTTTCTAGGCTGCCGAAGGAGGCATCTTGGAACTCTGAGCCTTTGGGGTCCCAGATAATGGGTTTCTCCTGGGGCTAGCTGCTACAGCAGTGCTGGCTGCAGGCCTGATAGATCAGCAGTGCTGACTGCCCTGCATACCCCAGGGCTCCTGGGTGTACCCCTGTCTCTCAGGCACCCACCTCAATGGTGGAGGAGGGATGGTGGCCAATGGCCCTGGTCCTCGAGCTTAGTGGGCTAACAGAGGAGCAGGCACCATCCTGGGTGCCTGCACCTGGGAGCCCTGAGTCCCACAGGAGAGCTCTCTCCTGGAATGGGATCTGGGACTCCACCTCAAGACCTGGGTGCCCCCATCCCCCCTCCAGATGCAAGAGGCTCCCTCGTTTGCAGAGGCCTCTCATGGCTGTCCCTCACTCCCGAGCGTGGAGCCCTGTGGCCTGTAACTCGGGCCTGGCTCCTGCTCGGGAAGTCACTCCGTGCTCCTTTTTTCTCACTTGAATCGTCCTATGTGGAGGAGAAGTTTCCAGGCTGAGGCTCATGCTTCCCGCCTGTCTCCAGCCCTGGCCAGGGGAAGGGCAGTGGGAAGGAGAGAACCAAGGTGTGGCTCTGGGGCCCCTGGGGCACCTCCCTCCCCGGGCAGGCCCAGAGTCCCTGACCAGCACTCTTCCTGCACCTGCCAGGCAGGTGTGAACGCCTCTGGCCCAGGAGGACACTGTCCCATGAGTGTGGAGCACAGAGAGGGGTGTATGGATAGGGAGCCTGAGGAGCGCTGGGGATCTGCCTGGAACCCCAACAGGGCACCCAAGTGTGGAGGGCGGCAGACTCAGGGTGGCACTGTCCCCAAGTCAGGCCTCCTGGGCAGGCAGGTCCCTGGAATGGCCCTTGGTGCAGATACAGCCCCACTGGCTGCCTGGCCACCTTTTGGGCCCTTATGGGAGCCCAAGTGCTCCGTGATGCGGACTCGGGCCCGAGGGAGGAGCCGCCTCAGGAAGTGCCGAGGGCACTTCAGCCCCAGAGGATAGAACCCACCCCAGACATCGCCCCCGACCATGGACCCAACCCTCCTGCCACCCCGGCCCAGGCTCCAGAGCCCACTGCCCAGCCTCCCTCCCTCCCAGCCAGCCCTCAGGTCTGCCCCCATCTGGTCTAGAGCACATGTGGGCTGGACTTCTGTGGTCACTGCGGGGCTCTAGACACCCGGTCCCACGCTGCCAGGGAGGAAAAGCAAACGGGATGGAGCCTTCCCCGGCAGTGCTCGCCTGTGGCCACTGCCCAGGGGAGAGCCTGACACCCCTCCACGCTGGGCAGCATAGTGGCAGCAGGCTGGCGTGTCTGAGGGGTGGCCCAGGAAGGCCAGCACTGGTCCTCCTGCTCTCCCCGGTCTGCCCTCAGGTTCAGACCATCCTTGGCCTCTGGATCAGGCAGATGGGGTGATTCAAAGAAATGTGCTGCCAAAGGGGCTCATGTCGCACGGGCTCAGGAGCTGCCCTCCTGGCCAGGTAGGGGGCACGTGGCCTCGCTCTGGCAGCCTTGAGGCCTGGAGCAAGCACCGTGACTTCCTCTCTTATAACTGAGGTGACAAGTGGGAAGTGCAGTACCGAATGAGCCCATGGGCACGGTCTTTCCTTGGAGAAAGGAGGCCCACACAGCCCGGAGACACCCCCGTGGCTCCACCATGCCCTGGCCCCTCTCTGTGGTCACCCTAGGACAGGCCCACCGACCAGGTGACATACCTGGCGCCCTGAACCTGACATTCCAGTGCCCAGGGGCCGCAGATGATCAGAAGTGGATGGCAGACCCAACCACACAACTTCACAGGAGGGACAAGTGTAATGGGGATGTCCCCGGGGGGGTTCCTGTCTTATCCCTGAGAGCTGGGGCTACAGACCCTCCCAGTGTCCACAAAAAACTGGCCCTTGTGACCCCTCACAGGCCCCCCTGCTCCATGCAGGCTTGTGGTGGCTGGGCCACCCCAGCCTGAGCCCAAAAGGACACAGGGGTTCCCCCCACCCTGGTCTCCATAGCTCTTGTGGCCCACTGATGGCCAGAGGGCCCAGAAGTCCAGCTGCGGTGGAGTCTGGGGTGTCTGACCAGGGTGGGCATTCCCCACCCCCTGCCAAGCTGGAAGGAGACACCTGGCTGCACAGAACCTGGACCAGCACAGCGAGACTTCCGCCGGGGAAACGAGTGAGTAATGATGCCTTGCCCGGGACCCCCGCTGGGGGTGAGCAGGGCGCCTTCTAGCAGGGACGGCTCAGGGGCAGCGCACGCTGGGGAGAAGCGGGCGCCAGGAGGCATCGATGTTCGTGTTTGCCTGCCCACGGCGGGCGTCCTCCTCTGGCTGGGGGGGAGACCGGGTGAGGGATTCGGATGGTGGGGTGAGGGGAGCGGGTCTACGGGGTGTGGGCACTGGATGCGGTCAGGGGTGCAGGCCCCGGGAGGGGCGGGGCTCCACAAGAAATAGCATGGTGCAGGTGGCACGGTTTAGCTACAGTAGCTCTGTATACAAGGCTCCTCTCCGTAGGTTTCAAAGAAACGAGCCACGCTCCGGCCGCTGCGGGGCTGGGCGCGTCCATTCCCATCCTTGTCCTCGGGCCGTCCTGGTCCTCGGGTCACGGGGTCCACGGGCCGCCATCCGGCCCGCTGCCCAGGGGCACGAAGCAGGTGCCCTGCAGGACGGCGACGCAGAAGGAGCGGCAGCGCTTGCAGGGCCGGGCGGGCGGCAGCGAGCCGCAGCACACTAGGCACGGAGCTGGGGGGTCCCTTGGCAGCCCTTGGGGAGAGAGAGGCACTGAGACCACGCCCACCGGCGGAGGCCGCGCCACCTGCCCAGACCACGCCCACCAGCCAGGAGACCACAACCACCACTCCCACCACCCCCACCTTCTCCAGACTTCGCCTACCTGCCTAAACCACGCCCACCATACCTGAGACCATGCCCACCTGCCCAGACCGCACACATCTGCCCCAGACCATGCCCACCAGCGACGAGACCACGCCTGCCAGACCTCCCACCTGCTCATACCTCCCCTACCTGCCCCAGATCACACCCACTGAGGCCCCCTGACTGAATCCATCAGTCCGTGAAATCATACTCACCACCCCAGATCAGCCCCACTGACCCCAGAGATCGTGCCTGTTGCCCCAAAACCATGTCTCCAACCACGTTCACAGTCCCTGAGACTATGCCCACTGGGAGGAGATTGCTCCCTCGGGCACACCCACCTCAGGGCATGCCCACCTCAGGGCTGCCCTCACCCCTTGCAAGGCCAGCAACTAGCTGGAAGTCCAGCCCCAGCTGGCTCCTAAGCCCACCTACTCCCGCACAGACCCCACTCCTCTTTCCCTAGCTCTCAGGAAATCCCAGACCTCCACTCAAGGCCAAGAGGTGGGTTCCCAAGAGCCTCGTGTCTCTGGATGAAGGCTGTGGGGACTAGCGAGGTCCCCTTTGCTCTGCTCATCTGCCTGTATGCCTCTCTGCCTGCTCCCTAACCCCGAGGCCAGGGGTGGTCCCAGCAGGGTGGAAGGTGGTCCTGGGGCAGCGGCCCTGGTCCTCTGCCTGTGGGGAGGCAGGCAGAGGGCCTGCTGTAGGGAATCATGAGCAAGTTCAAGCTCCCTGGAGCCCACAGCCCCATCACCACCCATGAGCTTCTCCCCAAAGCCAGCCTGGGCACCCTCTCTCAGGAGCAGGGCCAGCAGCACCCCCAGCACCCCTGCACCGTGCCCCAGCCCCTGCTTAAGAGGCCAGAGTGGAGGACACCTGCAGACCCGCAGGGGCACGTGTCTCCAGGGCTCAGGCGTGGGAGCAGACTGCAGGGACCCAGCCCTCTGGCCGCCAGCCTGCCTCCTCCCCTGGGCCTCCCCTGGTGCCTGAATAGGGGCTGCTTGATGCAGCTCCCCCCCTAGCCCTTAAACCACCCCGGCCTTCCTCACCACAGGCGATGCCCAGAGGACCCAGCTGCACCCGCCTCGGCTGGCCTGAGCTCAGACCCCTGGAACTGAGGCCCTGCCCCCCTGGGCCGGGAACAAGATGGGCCATGGGCATGGGGCTGAATGCCAGGAGATGAGAGTCAGGCTGCAGCTACCTGTGCCCACTGCCAGTGTGCTGGACCACGACCCAGAACTCCAGCAGGTCAGCAGCTGTAGGAGCTCAGTAGGGAAACTGGAGTATCAGGGCCAGGGTTCCACCAAGAGCTGATGGATGAGCCCCGGGTCCCATGCAAGGGTGTTCTGCCCACTGGCCTCCTGGAGTGCACTGGCACCCTGGGGGACCCGACCACTTCACGGGCAGGCTGGGCTCAGTGCTCGCCCCTCCAGGACACGGGCCTGCAGGTCTAGGACGTGGTGACCTTGCCGAGGGAGGGTGCTGTGTCCAGCGGGTCTGCAGATGGGTAGCCCAGTAGTGGCCATGACAGGCGAGAGTGGGCAGGCACTGTATACTGCCAGGCCACCATCTGTGCGGCCACTGCCTGCGTGGAAGCTGCTGCTTCATGAAGATTTTCACGCAGAACCTCTGACACCCCAAGATGGGTGAGGCCAGCAGGCAGGTGGTGGGATCGTGTGTCCCTCCAAGAGACCAGGGCCTGGCCAGGCTCCCCCACAGGCCTCCGTCCTTGTCCTCCAGGCCTCTGGCCACTGCTCTTGCTCCGTGACCACCCCCAGGCTGGTCTCTGGCCAGCCCTCCTCACGGAGTGGGGTGGGCCTGTGCCGAGCCTTCTCCGCTTCCCCGTGCTGGGGCCTGTGAGTCAGCCCTGGGGCTGCCCAGGCCCCGGGAGGCCAGCCAGTATGCATGCTGCAGCCTGTGTGGGCAGTAGAGGATGGGAGCTCCCAGGCTTTCCCAGCCTCGGGGCCAGGGCACTCCCCAGCCAGCAATGGCCCAGCCCAGGAGCACCATAGGCTGGGACACCACACCTGCCAGAGCCACCCACTGCCAATTGCCTAGGCTGAGTCACTCCTCCCCCGGGTCCGGGTAGGGTCTGGGTGGGGTGGGTGGGAGCGGGGCCACCCGGCACCTATGCCAAACAACCCACAGCTTCCTGGAGCCTGGAGCAGATGCTGAGCCAGAACCTGGGAACAGGGCCTCCCTGAGGAGCTGGGGCCAGCCTGGCCCACAGGACATGCCAGGGCCTGCACGGCACATGAGGGTGTAGGAGGCAGGAGGCTGGGGCTTGGGTGCTGGGTGCAGGGTGGGGAGGCCATGTCTTTGGTGTAAGCAGGCACAGTGGCTGAGGGTGGCAGCTCTGGGGGCAGCCCTTCGCCCACTGATGCACCCAGGGATAAACAGGGCCCAGTGAGGGGCTGGAGGCTGGGCCAGCCCCAAGCCAAGGAGGGCAGGACTAGGCATCTGTAGTGAGGGGTGAGGTGCCTGAGCCGGGGAGCGCCTGCCAGGCCGAGCACAGATGCCCGCGAAGGACTTCCCTGAGGCCGGGGCTGTTTAGGCGTTGGGGGCTGAGGGGCTGAGAAGCAGGACAGCCATGACCCAGGCACCTTGAGGGTGAAGCGGGCCAGACGGGGAGGTGCAGGGTGCACACAGAGTGGGGGCAGCCCTGAAGAGAGCGGGTGTGCTCAGGAATTGGGAGTCTGGGATCCAGACCACCCTCCAGGGAAAACCAGCAAACCAGGGGCATAAAATACAAAAAGCTTCTTCTTAAAAGCAACGAAAAGCTGGCAAAACAGCAAGGCACGATCAGGTCAAGGCCGGGGGAAGGTGAGCCCCGGGGGGGACGGTCTCTGAGGCTCTTCCTCCTCGAGTTTGCCAACCAGGGCCACCTGGGCTCGAGGTTCCAAAGCCTCGTGGGGCGAGGGGCACAGACCACCTCAATAAAGCAGCTCCTCCAAAGGGCTATACCCTCAGGGCAAGAACGAACCCAAAGCACATCGTCCGGCCCACTGGCCCCAGGCACTGTGTCCATTCCTGGCGCCGGGCAGTGTGTGGGGGGGAGCCCAGAGGACACCAGCCCCAGTCGGCCCCAAACAGATGTGCATCCAGATCCTTATCCCCGGGCTGGGGCGGGAGGGGCACAGGAGCAACCAGGCATGGATTTAAAGTGATGCCTGAGGGGCCTCCTGGGCAACTGGCGGGGCAAAGACCACTCTCTGAGGGATGTGCCTGCATTCTGGAAGGAATGCAAAGAATCTTCAATTAACTGCTTAAAGAAAATGAGCCGTTTACAATAAAACACGAGAAAGTGTCAGCAGGTACAGCAGCACAGGGCCACCAAGGCTTTGCCTCTGAGAATCGTCAAATACAGTATATGCACTAACTATCCAATTTCAAGTACAACTTACCAATTACAGGCAAGGGAAAGAAACTATAAAGAATGACCAAATCGCCTTATTAAAAACTAGAACTTCTGGGGCCCGCCTGGTGACGCAGCAGTTAAGTTTGCACATTCCGCTTCAGCGGCCCAGGGTTCACCAGTTCGGATCCTGGGTGCAGACCTACGCACCACTCAGCCAAGCCATGCTGTGGCAGGTGTTTCATATATAAACTGGAGGAAGATGGGAACAGATGCTAGCTCAGGGCCAGTCTTCCTCAGCAAAAAGAGGAGGACTGACAGCAGATGTTAGCTCAAGGCTAATCTTCCTCAAAAAAAAAAAAAAGGAAAAGAAGAACTTCTAAAAAATGAAACTATAACTAAAATTAAAATTTCAGTGGACAGGATTCATAGTGTACTAGACACTGATAAGCCCTGGGGGTCCAGTAGTTAAGACTCCACGCTCTCGCCACCAAGCCTGGGCTCATTTCCTGCTCAGGGACCGCACCACCGTCTGTTGGCTGTCCTACTGTGGCGGCTGCAAGTTGCTGTCATGCTGAAAGCTATGCCACTGGGATTTCAAATACCAGCAGGGTCAGCTGTGGTGGACGGGTGTCAGCGCAGCTTCCAGACTAGGCAGACTAGGAAGAAGGACCTGACCACTCACTTCTGAGAAAACTGGCCATGAAAACCCTAGGAACGTCAGCGGAGCGCTGTCTGACAGAGCAGCAGAAAGTGAGAGGCTGGCATAGAAGACTGGGCAGGGCTCCGTTCTGCTGTCCACAGGGTCGCCAGGAGTCAGAATCCACTCGACAGCACTAACAAGAAGACAGACATTGATGAAGACAGATAAGGAGACGTCTTCAGAATGCAGCACAAGAAACCAAATAAGCCAAACAAACAGATGGGAGGTTGGGGACGTGGGGAGAGAAGGAGAAGGTTTAGCAAACAGCCCGTCTGAGTTCCAAAGGGAAGGAGAGAGAGGACAGACTGCAATATTTAAGAGAGAATGGCTGAAGCTTCTCATAATTGACTAATGACGCCAGTGTGCAGATTAAAAAAGTCCAAAGCATCCCAGTTTGAGTAAATACAATAAAATCACACCAGACGCATCACATTAAACAGTCTTAAGAGCAGGCAGATAAAACAGACGGCTCACTTCTGGAAAGCGACAATAGACTCAGCTGATGCTCCGGGAGCTACAGGGAAAGCCAGGAGAGCAGAACGACGCCTTCAAGGTGCTGGGAGGAAACGGCCATCAAGCTGGGCTCCTTCTGCCCAGACGGAAAGTCTGAGACACAGGGAGGGGCAAAGGGCCAAGAGGAATGTATGTGGGTATGCGGTAAATCGAGAAACCACTGGCTGTACAAGCAGTGAGGATAATAATGTTGAGTGGGGGCTAAAAAATTCAGAACAAAACTGCACGACAACAATAGCAGGAGGTCAGGGGAGGGGGGACGGCAAGCTTTCTGAGCTTGAGAGTCAGTGTGTTGTCTGGGTGGGGTAAAAGCATGATTTTCCTAACTTTACACTCTGATAACTTCAGTATGTAACTAGCAATTTCTAGGCAGCCACCAAAATACCAGAAACAGAGTGGATAACCTCCAAACTAGAAGATGGAAAACTGAAATGAGAAAAAAATAAGGCAAGAATAAAGAGAAAAAGGAAGGGGCCGGCCCAGTGGCACAGCGGTTAAGTGCGCACGTTCCGCTTCGGCAGCCTAGGGTTCCCCGGTTCGGATCTGGGGTGCGGACATGGCACCGCTTGGCAAAAGCCATGCTGTGGTAGGCGTCCCACATATAAAGTAGAGGAAGATGGGCACGGATGTTAGCTCAGGACCAGTCTTCCTCAGCAAAAAGGGGAGAATTGGCAGCAGTTAGCTCAGGGCTAATCTTCCTCAAAAAAAAAAAAAAAAGAGAAAAAGGAAGATGGAATGGATGGGATAAACAGAAATGAAATTTAATCAGATGACAGACACTGTGGTTGTCAGGCTCCAAGGTGTCCCCAGTGACCCCCGCCCTAGTGTAGTTGCCCCCACGTTGTGTCAGGATCGGCGTGTGTGACGAACAGACTAGGGCAGGCGTGACGGTATGTGACTCCTTAGGCTAGGCCACACAAAACACTGTGACTCTAGTGGTTGGTCCTCTGAATCACACATTCTGGAGGAAGCTTGCCGCCACGCCGAGGCCACTCACGCAGCCCTGTGGAGAGGTCCTCAGGCCAAGGAAGTCAGGCCTCCAGTCCAGCCTGTGTGAGTGCGCCCTCGTGGGAGTGGGCCCCTCGGCCTCAGCCACGCCTTCAGATGACGCTGCCTTGGCCAACATCTTGACTGGACCTCATGACAAACTTGGAGCCAGTATCACACAGTTAAGCCCCTCTCAGATTCTTGACCCTCAAAAACTGTGGGATAATAAGTGTTTGTTGTTTTAAGCCATTATGTTTGGGAGTAATCTGTTATGTAGCAATAGACTACTACAGAATCTATATCCATTATATGTATGATACATTAAACATATTTTTTTAATTAATTGATTTTGATTGTGGTCACATTGGTTTATAACATTATATAAATTTCAGGTGTACATCATTATATCTTAATTTCTGTGTAGATCACATCATGTGCACCGCCCAAAGACTAATTACAGTCCACCACCATATATATGAGCCTAATCACCCCTTTCGCCCTCCTCCCTCCCCCCTTCCCCTCTGGTAACCACCAATCCAATCTCTGTCTCTATGTGTTTGTTTGTTGTTGTTTTATCTTCTACTTATGAGTGACATCCTGTATTTGACTTTCTCCCTCTCACTTATTTCGCTTAGCATAATACCCTCAAGGTCCATCTGCAAATGGCCAGATTTCATCCTTCTTTATAGCTGAGTAGTATTCCCTTGTGCATATATACCACATCTTCTTTATCCATTCGTCCTTTGATGGGCACCTAGGTTGCTTCCAAGTCTTGGCTATTGTGGATAATGCTGCAGTGAACACAGGGGTGCATGAATCTTTACACATTTGCGATTTTATGTTCTTTGGATAAATACCCAATAGTGGAATAGCTGTAGAACAGAAGGAATACCTTCCTTCTACTGATGTTGGGCCCTGTTTGTTCCTTTTCCAGTTCCCTCAGGTACAGTGCTAGACAGCTTATTTGAGATTTTTCATGTTTGTTGAGGTAGGCCTATATTGCTATAAACTTTCCTCTTAGAACTGCTTTTGCTGTATCCCATAAATTTTGGCATGTCATATTTTCATTTGTCTCCAGGTATGTTTTTATTTCTCCTTAATTTCTTTGTTGACCCAATTGTTGTTCAGGAACATTTTGTTTAATCTCCACATATTTGTGGCTTTTCCAATTTTCTTCCTGTAGTTGATTTCTAGTTTCACCCTGTTGTGGTCGGAAAAGATGGATGGTATTATTTCAATCTTCTTAAATTTATTGAGACTTGTTTTGTGGCCTAATATGGGATCTATCCTGGAGAATGTTCCACTTGCATTTCAAAAAAATGTGTATTTGTGGGTTTTGGATGGAACGTTCTGTATATATTTACTAAGTCCTTCTGGTCTAATGTGTAATTTAAGGCCGATGTTTCCTTATTGCTCTTCTGTTTGGATGACCTACCCATTGGAGTAAGTGGAGTGTTAAAGTCCCCTACTATGATTGTGTTACTGTCTATTTCTCCTTTTACGTGTCTTAATAATTGCTTTACATATTCAGGTGTTCCCATGTTGGGTGCGTAGATGTTTAAATGTTACATCCTCTTGTTGGATTGTTCCCTTTATCATTGTGTAGTGCCCTTCTTTGTCTCTTGTTACAATTTTCGTTTTAAGGTCTATTTTGTCTGATATAAGTATTGCTACCCCAGCTTTCTTTTTATTGCCATTTGCATGGAGTATCTTTTTCCATCCTTTCACTTTCAGTTTGTGGGTGTTTTTAGGTCTGAAGTGTGTCTCTTGTATGCAGCATATATATGGGTCTTGTTTTTTTATCCACTCGGCCACCCTATGCCTTTTGATTGGAGCATTTAGTCCACTGACATTTAAAGTAGCTATTGATAAGAATGTACTTGGGGCTGGCTCTGTGGCTGAGCGGTTAAGTTCGCACGCTCCACTGCGGCGGCCCAGGGTTTGGATCCTGGGCACGGACATGGCACCGCTCGTCAGGCCACATTGAGGTGGCGTCCCACATCCCACAACTAGAAGGACCAGCAACTAAGATAAGATATACAACTGTGTACAGGGGGGGTTTGGGGAGATAAAGCAGAAAAAAAAGAAAAGATTGGCAACAGTCGTTAGCCCAGGTGTCAATCTTTAAAAAAAAAAAGAATGTACTTATTGCCACTTTGCTACTTTTTTCCTGGTGTTTTAATGGTTCTTCTCTGTTCCTTTCTTCTTCTCTTGCTCTCCTTCCTTGTGGTTTGATGGCTTTCTTTAGTATTATGTTTGGGTTTCTTTCTCTTAATTTTTCATGTGTTTATTATAGGTTTCCAGTTTGCTATTACCATGAGGTTCATATATAATAACCTATGTATATAGCAATCTATATTAAGTTGATGGTCTTTTAGTTTGACCTCTTGCTACAAGTTCTACTCTTTTACTCCCTTCCTCCCACATTTTATGTTTTTCATATCATATCTAACCCCTTTTTTTGTGCATATGTATCCGTTACCCTCTTATTGTGGAAATAGGTAATTTGAGCACTTTTATCTTTTGACCTTTGTATTAGCTTCATAGGTGGTTAATCTGCTACCTTTACTGTATATTTGCCTTTACCAGTGATTTTATAGCTTTTAAAAAATTATTATTTTCTTATTCCTATTTGTGGTCTTTTCACTTAAATAAGTCCTTTTAGTATTTCTTGTAAGGCTGGTTTCTTGGTGATAAACTCCTTTAGTTTTTGTTTGTCTGGGAAACTCTTTGTCTCTCCGTCCATCTTTTTTTTTTTTTTAAGATTGGCACCTGAGCTAACATCTGTTGCCAATCTTCTTTTTTCCCCTCCTTCTTCTCCCCAGAGCCTCCTTAGTACATAGTTGTGTATTCTAGTTTCAGGTCCTTCTGGTTGTGCTATGTGGGATGCCGCCTCAGTATGGCTTGATGAGCAGTGCTAGGTCCACATCCGGGATCTGAATTGGTGTAACCCCGGGCCACTGAAGCAGAGTGTGTGAACTTAACCACTCAGCCATGGGGCCAGCCCCTCTCCTTCTATTCTTAATGATAACCTTGCCAGGTAGATTATTCTTGGCTGTAGTTTTTTTCCTTTCAGCACCTTAAATATATTGTGCCACTTCCTTTTAGCCTGTAAAAGTTTCTGCTGAGGAGTCAGTTGATAGCCTTATGAGGTTTCCTTTGTATGTAACTTGTTTCCTTTCTCTTGTAGCTTTTAGGATTCTATCTTTAATTCTTGACATTTTAATTATAATGTGTCTTGGTGTGGGCCTCTTTGGGCTTATCCTGTTTGGTGCTCTCTGTGCTTCCTGTACTTGGATGTCTGTTTCCTTCCCTAGGTTAGGAAAGTTTTCAGCTAATATTTCCTCAAATAGATTCTATGCCCCTTTGTCTCTCTCTTCTACTTCTGGGACAACTATAATGCGAATGTTAGTATAATAATATATATATTATTAATAATATTATTAATATTATTAATAATATTATATAATGCTTTATTTGTCCCAGAGGTCCCTCAGACTGTCCAAGTTCTTTTAAATTCTTTTTTCTTTTATCTGTTCAGCTTGGGTGATTTCCTCTAGTCTTTCATCCAGCTCATTGATCCATTCTTCTGTTTCATCTACTCTGCTATTGAGTCCCTGTAGTGAACTTTTCATTTCTAGTACTGTATTCTTCATTTATGATTGGTTCTTTTTTATATTTTCCAGTTCTTTGTTGAAGTTCTCACTGAGTTCATCCATTCTTCTCCAAAGATCAGTGAGCATCCTTATGACTATTAGTCTGTACTCTTTGTCAGGTAGATTGTTTATCTCTGTTTCATTTAGTTATTTTTCTGGGGTTTTGTCCTGTTCCCTTACTTGGAATGTATTCCCTTGTCTCCTCATTTTGCTTCTTTCTTTGTATCTTTGTATTTTATCTATGTATTAGGTAGGTAAGCTACATCTCCCAATCTCAGAGAGGTGGCCTTATGTAAGACATGCCTATGAGGCCCAGCAGTGTGCTTTCCTCTTGTCACCAGTTCCAAATGTTCCAGGAATGACCCCCGTGTGGGCTACGTGTGTCCTTCTGTTGTGGCAGGGCTGTTCTTGCTGCAGGTGCCTGAGGAGACTAGGCTGTCCCCCTGGCCAGTTGGTTGTAATGCTCAGCTGAGTGTGGCTGCCATCGTCCCTTCAGTCACTTTATTAGGTGCGGGGAGCCCCAGCACAGTTGGCTGCATGGTCTAATAGCACATTCCTGCTGCAGTTTTTCTGTTGAGTGAGTAGGGCCCCAGCGTGGCTCCGGGGCTTACAAGTGCTGTAGGCCTCTGGCCTGCAAGCTTCTTGTCAGCTCACTCAGGATTGCAGCTGACTGGGGCTGGCCCCACAAGTGTAAATGTTAAATGCACTGGTTAAAAGACTCTCATCAGCCCGGATTTAAAACATCAAATCTTATGCAGGGAGATATCTAACACATAGGATTAGAGAACGATTGAAAGGAAGGTACACCAGGCAAATTCTAACCAAAATAACAGAGTCTGAAAAAAATAAAGCAAAAATTGACAGAATTATAAGAAACTGATGCATTCCCAAAGATTCTTATCATACTTTGCTTAGTAATTGATAGAACAAGCAGACAAAAAAAATCAGTAAGAATATGAAAGATTTGAACAACACGACAAACAAACCTGACCCCACTTATGATTCCCAACAAATGAAGGACACACATTCTTTTTTTTTTTTTTGAGGTTTGGTTGATAACATTATATAAATTCCAGATGGACATCATTATAGTTCAGTTTCTGTATAGATTGCATGGTGTCCACCACCAAAAATCTAGTTGCCATCTGTCACCATACATATGTGTTCCTTTACTCCATCACGCTCCCCCACTCCCATACTCTATGGTAACCACCAATCTCTTCTCCATTTCTATGTGTTTATTTATCTTCCACATATGAGCGAAGTCATATGGTAATGTCTTTCTTTACCTGACTTATTTCACTTAACATAATACCCTGAAAGTCCATCCACATTGTCACAAGTGGCATGATTTTGTCTTTTTTATGGCTGTGTAGTATTCTATTGTATATATATATATATATATACCACATCTTTTTTTTCCCTGCTTTCTCCCCTCCAAACTCTCCCAGTATTTAGTTGTATATTTTAGTTGTGAGTCCTTCTAGTTGTGGCATGTGGGACACTGCCTCAGCGTGGCCTGACGAGTGGTGCCATGTCCGCACCCAGGATCCGAACCAGCGAAACCCTGGGCAGCCAAAGCGGAGTGCGTGAACTTAACCACTCGGCCATGGGGCCGGCCCCACCACATCTTCTTTATCTAATCATCAGTTGATGGACACTTAGGTTGTTTCCAAGTCTTGGCTATTGTGAATAATGCTGCAATTAACATAGAGGTGTATAGATGTCTTTGAATTGTTGATTTCATGTTCTTTGGATAAATACCCAGTAGTGGGATAGTTGGATTGTACGGTATTTCTATTTTTAATTTTTTGAGAAATCTCCATACTGTTTTCCATAGTGGCTGCACCAGTTTGCATTCCCACCAGCAGTGTATGAGGGTTCCCTTTTCTCCACACCCTCTCCAACACTTGTTATTTCCTGTCTTGTTAATTATAGCCATTCTGATGGGTGTGAGATGAGATTTTATTGTAGTTTTGATTTGTATTTCCCTAATAACTAGTGATGTTGGACATCTTTTCATGTGCCTATTGACCATCTGTATATCTTCTCTGGAAAAATGTCTGTTCATATCCTCTGCCCATGTTTTGATCAGCTTGTTTTTTGTTGTTGAGTTGTATGAGTTCTTTATATATTTTGGATATTAACCCATTGTCGCATATATGACTTGCCAATATTTTCTCCCAGTTGGTGTGTTGTCTTTTCATTTTGTTGTTGGTTTCCTTTGCTGTGTAGAAGCTTTTTAATCTGATGTAGCCCCATTTGTTTGTTTTTCTTTTGTTTCCCTTGCCTGACATGATATTCAAAGACACTGCTAAGACCAATGTCAAAGAGTGTACTGCCTATGTTTTCTTCCAGAAGTTTCATGGTTTCAGGTCTTACATTCAACTCTTTGATGCATTTTGAGTTAATTTTTGTGCATGGTATAAGACAATGGTCCACTTTCATTCTTTTGCATGTGGCTGTCCAGTTTTCCAAACACCATTTATTGAAGGGACCTTCCTTTCTCCATTGAATGTTCTTGGCTCCCTTGTTGAAAATTAGCTGCCCATAGATGTGTGGTTTTATTTCTGGGCTCTGGATTCTGGTCCATTGTTCTGTCTGTCTCTTTTTGTGCCAGTACCATGCTGTTTTCGTTACTATAGCTTTGTAGTATATCTTGAAATCAGGGAGCGTGATGCCTCCAGATTTGTTCTTTTTTCTCAGAATTGTTTTTGCTATTTTGGCATTTGTTGTTCCATATAAATTTTAGGATTCTTTGTTCTATTTCTGTGAAAAATGTCATTGAGACTTGTATAGGGATTGCATTGAATCTATAGATTGCTTTAAGTAGTATGGACATTTTAACTATGTTATTCTTCTAATCCATGAGCATGGAATATCTTTCCATTTCTTTGTTTCTTCAATTTCTTTCAACAATGTTTTGTAGTTTTCAGTGTACAGGTATTTCACCTCTTTGGTTAAATTTATTCCTAGGTATTTTATTCTTTTTGTTGCAACCGTAAATGGGACTGTATTCTTGATTTCTCTTTCTGCTAGTTTGTTGTTAGGTGTATAGAAATTCAACTGATTTTTGTACCCTGCAGCTTTACTGTATTTGCTAATTATATCTAATAGTTTTTTGGTGGATTTTTTTTCCTGAGGAAGATTCGGCTGAGTTAACATCTGTTGCCAAACTTACTCTTCTTTTGTATATGAGCCACCACCACAGCATGGGCTCTGACAGATGAGTGGTGTAGGTCCACGCCTGGGGAACGAATTTGGGCTGCCAAAGTGGAGTGCACCAAACTTAACCACAGGCCACGGGCCATGGGCCACGGGGCTGGCCCTGGTGGATGCTTTATAGTTTTCTATATATAATATCATGTCATCTACAAATAGTGACAGTTTTACTTCTTCCTTTCCAGTTTGGATCCCTTTTTTTTCTTTTTCTTGCCTGATTGCTCTGGCTAGAACTTCCAATACTATGTTGAATAAGAGTGGTGAGAGTGGGCATCCTTGTCTCGTTCCTGTTCTTAGAGGGATAGCTTTCAGTTTTTCACTATTGAGTACGATGTTGGCTGTGGGTTTGTCATATATGGCCTTTCATATGTGGAGGTACTTTCCTTCTATACCCATTTTATTGAGAGTTTTTATCATAAATGGATGTTGAACCTTGTCAAATGCTTTTCCTGCATCTATTGAGATGATCATGTGATTTTTATTCTTCATTTTGTTAATGTGGTGTATCACATTGATTGACTCGCAGATATTGAACCATCTTTGCATCCCTGAAATAAATCCCACTTGGTTGTGGTGTATGATCCTTTTTAATGTATTGCTGAATTCAGTTTGCTAATATTTTGTTGGCAATTTTTACATCTATGTTCATCAGTGATATTGGCCTATAATTTTCCTCTTTTTTTGTTGTCCTTGTCTGGTTTTGGTATCAGGGTAATGTTGGCCTCATAAAATGAGTTAGAAAGCATCCTGTCCTCTTCAATTTTTTGGAATAGTTTGAGAACGATAGGTATTAAATCTTCCTTGAATGTTTGGTAGAATTCACCGGAGAAGCCATCTGGTCCTGGACTTTTATTTTTGGGGAAGTTTTTGATTACTGTTTCAATCTCCTTACTAGTGATTGGTCTATTCAAATTCTCTATTTCTCCTAGATTCAGTTTTAGAAGGTTATATGATTCTAAGAATTTACTCATTTCTTCTAGACTACCCAATTTTTTGGCATATAGCTTTCTGGAGTATTCTCTTATAATCCTTTGTATTTCTGTGGTATCCATTGTAATTCTCCTCTTTCATTTCTAGTTTTATTTATTTGAGCCTTCTTTCTTTTTTTCTTAGTGAGTCTGGCTAAGGGTTTGTCGATTTTGTTTATCTTTTCACAGAACCAGCTCATAGTTTCATCGACCCTTTCTATTGACTTTTTAGTCTCTATTTCATTTATTTCCACTCGGATTTTTATTATTTCCTTCCTTCTTCTGATTTTGGGCTTTGTTTGTTCTTCTTTCTAGTTCTTTTATGTGTAGTGTTAGATTGTTTACTCATGATTTTTCTTGTTTCTTGAGGTATGCCTGTATTGCTATATGCACACATTCTTTTCAAGTGCTAATGAGTACTGACCACATAAAGCACCTCACAACAAATGTCTAAGCATTAAAGTGTTGTGGACAATGGTCTCTGATCAAGACACAATTACACTAACAAGAAAATAAAAACTAACTATAAAAGCTGATGCTAACGCATTTACAGGAAAGCAATTTCTAAATAACTCAGAGATCAATTGTAATGAAAATTAGAAAATATTAAACAAATATTAATTTTGATATTAAATAATACCAAAAATACTACACTTCAAAAAATTTCAGATGCAGTTAATGTAGAAAATAAATAGAAATTGACATCCTTAAATGTATGTATTAAAAAGAAGAAACACTGAAAATTAATGAGCTACCATCTAGCTCAAGAAGTTAGAAAAAGAACAAACACAAATAAATAATATAGGAGCAAAAGCAAGTGAAATGGAAAATATACAGTAAGTTCAACAGCCTAAAGTCATTTCTCTGAAAAAGCTGAATAAAGAGACAGAACTCTGGTGAGCCAGATCAAGACTGGGGCTAGCCAATATGAGAAATAAAATGAAGACATCGCCTCATGGACTACAGACATTGAATGATAAGGAGGGGATGCCATGCTCATCTCATGTTCGCAAATCCATCAATGCCTTCACCACATTAACAGAATAACACGATCATCTCAACAGATGCAGGAAAAACACATGATAAATTCTATGTCATTCATGATAAAAAAGAGAGAGAGAGAGAAAACAGCTCTCACAAACAAGGATCAGAGTGAACGTCCTCTGTCTGATGCGAGTCTGTGAGCGTTCACAGCTGAGGTGGCTAGTGGGTTCCTGCCCACCCTCACCCATGAGCTTCCAGCTGGGCCAGCGAGGCAGGAACAAGCAGCCAGGCACGAAGCTCAGGAAACACGAAGTAAAATGGACTTTACTTGAGGGGACATGAGTCTGTGGAAAATCCAAAGGCACAACTCCTAGAACCAAGACGTGAATTTACAACACCATGGGCTACAGTGTCAATGCGCAAAAATCAATGGAATATTCTATACATTAGTGCAAATAATTGGAAAATAAAATTTAAAACACCATTTATATCATTTGTATGTGGAATCTAAAAAAAAGGGAAAGAAAAATTCACAGAAACAAGAGAGCAGAAAAGTGGCTGCCAGGGGCTGGGGGTGGAGGCATCAGGGAGGTTGGCAAAAGGCTGCAAATCCTCAGCTATGAGATGAATAAGGTCTGAAGACCGAATGTAAAACATGATGACTAGAGCTGATAACATGGTATTGCAGCACGGAAATTTGCTAAGAATACAGCATAAACGCTCTCCCCCCCAAAAAATTAAAATTAAACAGCATTTATAAAAAAATCAAAATTTATTTATAAAATACATTTATAAAAGTATCAGAAACACATCGAATATGTAGGAACAAATTTGATGAAAAAAATTATGCTAAAATATTGCTTAGAAAAACTAAAGAATACCTAAATAAACATTGAGATACATTATGTGCATAGATCGGAAGTCTCAATATTGCAGATGTCAGTTCTCCCTAACGTGATCTATAGATTTGATGCGATCCAATCAAGATTCCACCGAGGTCTTTCTGTAGAAATCTACAAGCTGATTCTAAAATTTACAGGAAAATTCAAAAGACAGAGACCAGTCAAGGCCATCTTGAGGAGGAAAGAGCGTTAGAGAACTTACACTATCGCATTTGAAAACTTATTCCAAAACTGCAATAATAAGATGATAATTCAGTGTGGTATTGGCATAAGGGCATGTGAATTGATCGATGGAACACAAGAGAGAATCAGAATTCATTCTGGAGAGTCTATTTTTGACAAAAATGCCAAAGCAATTCAACGGGAGAAAGGCAGTTCTTTTCAGTAACAGGGCTGGGTTGCCTGGAACATCCATATGAGAGCAAACGGACCTTGACCCCTTCACATGATGAGCAAAAATTAGTTCAGGATGGATGAGAGACCAAACTGTGAAAGTCAAAACCACAAAGCTTCAAGGACACAGAGGAGAACATCGTTATGACCTTGTGGTAGGCAAGATGCCAAAAGCACCAGCCACAAGAGGAGCAGCTGATAAGTCAGACTTCCGGAAACACTCCTCCTCTTCAAAAGGCATCACTAAAAAAGCGAAAAGGCAAGCCACAGACCAGGAGAAAATATTCCCCAAACTCACACTTGACAAATATGCAGACTATATAAAAACCACACAAATACATAAAAAAAGACAGACAACCTAATTTAGAAATGGGTGAAAAATGTAAACAAGTACTTCACAAAGAAGAGATCTGAGGGGCTGATAAAAATAAGGCAGAGTATCCGCAGGACAAGCCATCAGGGAAATAAAATTAAAGCCACAATGAGACAGCATGACATACCCACCAGGATGGCTGAAATATGAGATCTTATAGTACTGAGCGCTGGCGAGGACATGCGGCAGGCAGAACTCTCACGCGCGGCTAGTGGCATAAACATCCCATCCCCTGGGAAAACTGGCAATTTCCTCTACAGCAAAGTATAAGCACCCCCATGACCCACATGCCACCCCCGGCACAAAACCAGGAGAAATGAGTGCACACGTCCACACCAGGACGGAACATCGAGCAGCTCTATTTAGGACAGTTTGAACGGGGAGCAACCCAATCCCCTGTCTACAGCGTGCTGGAGTGATGTGGCACGCCTGGGACACGGACACCACCCAGCAAGGGCAGCACACTTGGCTGGCACTGAGTGCACCTGCCCCTCAGGTGAGAGGTCGACACTGAGGTACCTGCGTGCGAGCCTGGCAGAGAAGGCGATCTATGGCGATTTAAGGCACAGAGTGGTTATCTCCACGGGCCAGAGTGGGGTGGGAAGGGGCACCTGTCCGGACCTGGGTGGTGGTTGTGCCGGTTAACACACAAGCTGTGTCTCCTCAAGATCTGCCCCAAGTAAGTCATGCCTCAGAACAGAGTGTAAGAGAGACCCTACTTACTACGGCACTGAAGCCAGCAAACACCTAGGGGAAAGCTAATGAGAGGCGTGCCAGACCTCTACCCTAAAAACCAGAAACACAGCTGAGATAAAATCAAGGGAGCCCTAATGAAATGGAGCAGACCACGTCAGGGTCTCAAGGACTCGATATACACAAGGCGGCAGTTCTCTCAAGGCCATCTGCAGGTTCAAGGTGATCCCAGGCAAAACCCCAGCAGTGTTTTCTTTTTTTTCCCAAGTTGACAGGCTGATCCTGAAACATGTGTGGAAATGCAAAGGGCCATGAAGAGCTGCCCGTGCAGAATGTGCTTCCTGCCCCGCTGGCTGGGGCTGGCCAGGTGACCTGCTGTCACCCACAGACACTTTGCAGCAAAGGCCTTGAGTCCACTGGCAGGGCTGGCAGGCTCCCGTGGAACAAACCCGCCCTGGGCAGCCACTGGCTCGAGGATGAGGGGTCACATGGAGCTGGCCCGCACCCACCCGGTAGCCTGGAAGCAAGTGCAGCTAATCCTGCTGAAGGCTCCAGCCTCGTGACCCAGAAACGCCTGCTGAAGCCCCAGTACCAGAGGCCTTTGCTCTGCAGCAGAAACCTGACTCAAACACAGACAGTGGCACCCAGAACAGAGAGAAACCTGAAAGAGGTGTTGACTTCAGAACCCGCTGGAGGTGGCGAGGAAATGTTAGAGCTCTGGGAAAAAGGAGACCTGAGTAAGGAGGGGTGCAGCTGTGCCGGTGTGACGCGGAAGCAGGAGATCCACACGTCACCCATGGTGCCCAGTATCACTCGTGCTGTCACTCGTGGTCCTGGGCAAGAAGGAATGTGCAGAATGGAGACGAGAAGGGCTGGTTCATTTGGATAGAAGGTTAACAAGACCTTTCCCCTTCCGCATGAGAACTTGACACGAGCTTGATCCTCTCACTCTCCCCCACTGGTAACTCGATCAAGGTCAACGTGAACTCTGTCGGTAGGCAACATCGATTGCTTACAGCAAACATGACCCATGGCAGGGAGGCTGCGTGGGGACTGGGGGAGTTATAAATGCCCCGTGCCATGCGGGGGTGCCACACCAAGGGCCTTCCTTGAGGGACCCTCGAAACTGGGCATGCGCTTGAGGGGACCTGGACGCCTCGTCTGTGGCACTGCTGCAGGAGGAACATTAGCTCCTACGGGGCAGGAGGCTCCCAGGCCCAGTGGAGTTCCACCTCCTCGACCTGAGTTGGCACCAGGGAGATAATGGCACCCAGCGAGGCCGGCCGTGCGCACAGCTGTGAGGATCCCTCCGTGCGAGGAAGGCCCATGTTGCCATGCTGCCAGGCTGTGCTCCTGTCCAGCATCCTTCTTGGCGAACCGAGGCCCAGTGTTGCCTGTGGAAGTACCATGAGTCAAAATGTTTAGCGGAACCTTAAGAAGAACCTGAGCATGTTGGGAATATGGTACCAGGGGAAAGAGGCAAGCTCAGCAGAGAGCAGCAGGACTGAGGCGAGTATGGAGAAACACCAGAACTCACAGAGCCAAACCTTAGCACGTACTTATCTCAATCCAGTGACATGAAGTTGAGACACACCTGCAGTCAGAAAGGTCTACAAGGGCCTGGCCTCCTGACCAGGCCAAGGGCTGGCTGCCTTCCTCTGTCAGGAGCTTGGACAGGACTGACTTGGTGCCTTCAGCTGGACAAGAAGGCTCCTAGGAAGAGGCTGTGGATTTTGTCCCAGAGAAGCCTGACACTCCCAGAGCAGGTAGCACTGTCTTGAAAACCATCGTGGGAGTAGATTTTGGTACACAGAGTAGGTTGGAATGAAACACATTTTTTTTTTTTTTTTTTTTAAGATTTTATTTTTTCCTTTTTCTCCCCAAAGCCCCCCGGTGCATAGTTGTGTATTCTTCGTTGTGGGTTCCTCTAGTTGTGGCATGTGGGATGCTGCCTCAGCGTGGTCTGACGAGCAGTGCCATGTCCGCGCCCAGGATTCGAACCGACGAAACACTGGGCCGCCTGCAGCGGAGCGCGCGAACTTAACCACTCGGCCACGGGGCCAGCCCCGGAATGAAACACATTTTAAAATAATCTTTTAGAAGAGTTATACCGGCAGAAGGACTAGCAGGCTGGAGAGCAACGGTGCCTCTTTGCCTTGTAAAGACCTTTTAATTTTTATTTATTTGTTTTTTTCGTGGATCTTGACAACCAGATTCTACAAGTTGTATGGAAGTACAGGGCTGAACGGCACAGCCATTTCCAAGGAAGAGAAACCACACTGTGGGTCTTGCCTGAGCAGCATGAAGATGTCCATGGTGATGTGATGGAGACACCGTGGATTGGTCCAGGACAGTGATGGAGACACTGTGG
>NC_060285.1:663821-704132 GCF_021613505.1 Equus quagga | reverse complement strand
GACAGTGATGGAGACACCATGGATCGGTCCAGGACGGTGATGGAGACATTGTGGATCAGCCCAGGGTAGTGATAGAGACATTGTGGCCCAGGGCTGATGACTAGACCAACAGCAGACCAGAGCATCCAGAGAGACTGCTATGTGACAGTGGTGGCCTGCAGATGAGTGGGGCAGGCACTTTCTATAAGGGGCCTGTTGGGCACCCATGTGTCACACCACATGTCAAATCCATTCCAGGATTCAAGATTGAAACCTAAGAAAAACAACAATGCTTCCAGAAGATGCCATTGGAGATTATCCTCATGACCTCAGGGTGAGGACACAGCTGCAAAAAGCAGTAACCATAGACAAAAAGGTTGACCAATTTGAGTTTATGAAAATTAAGGTGGATTTACATCAAAAGAAACCATAAAGGAGTGAAAAGACAAATCACAGACTGGGAGAGAGTATTTGCAACACAATCAACTGAAAGTGGAGAAGAATCCAGAATAGATGTCACTCCTGCAAATCAAAGAGAAAGAGACCATGAGGCTGAAGAAGCCTGGACAGAAGATTTGAGAGGACTTTTCAGGAGCAGAAACCCAAACGGCCAGTCACACCGCAAAAGATGCCATTTTATTGGGAAGGACAAAAATGCAAGCGAGCACCACCGTCCCTCTCCAGAGGCAAACGTGAGACCTCTGTCAAGGCCAGGCGTCGGCAACAACGGGAGCAGTGGCCATGCAGGTGACCGTGGTCAAGGTGCACTCCTCCGCCCACACGCGCAGCACCCTGCGTACGGGGTTCAGCAGTCGTCCCCCAGCTCACGTCCACTCAGAATCTGTGAATGTGACCTCATTTAGAAATACGGTCTTCGCAGATGCATCAAGTTAAGATGAGGTCACACTGGAGGAGGGCGGGCCCCAATCCAATAGCTGGTGTCCTTAGAAGAGGGAAATTTGGGGCCGGCCTGGTGGCGTAGCGGTTAAGTTCGCCCTCTCTGCTTTGGTGGCCCAGGGTTCACAGGTTCAGATCCCAGATGCGGATCTAGACACCGCTCATCGGGCCAAACTGTGGCAGCGCCCCACATACAAAACAGAGGAAGACTAGCACAGATGTTACCTCAGCGACAATCTTCCTCACCAAAAAAAAAAAAAAAAAAAAAGGAAATTTGGACACAGAGACACACAGAGAGAACACTATGTGAAGACAGGGCAGAGGTGGAGCAATGCATCCACAAACCAAGGAACACAAGGACTGCCAGCAGCCGTCAGAAGCTGGAAGAGACAAGGAAGGATTCTTTCCTACAGCCTCTGAGAGAGCATGGCCCTGCCAATACCCGGACTTTGGACTTCTGGCCTCTAGACGTGAGAGAATACATTTCAGTTGTTTAAACCAAGTTGGTGATACTTTGTTACAGCAGCCAATACACCTAATCAAGTTGAAGTGTGCATACCCTGTCGATGTTTCACTCCTAGGAAGATGTCTGCAGAAAGCTGCACAGAATATTAGGAAAAAGGAAACATTGTTTCATAAAAGCAAAAAGTCTGGAATTTCCCCACACAGGCAAGCTGTTAAGCCATAGGGCTGACAGGTGAGGAGGTGGGCAGGACGGGAGCTCGCAATTCTGAGGGGCAATCCATGCATGCGATGGTCCAACAAACGTCCACTGAACCCCTGCTGTGTCCCAGGTGCCGTGACGCAGTGGCGAAAATAGCAGTAAGAACCATGCCCTTAGGAACTCCCCATCTAGGGCAGGCAGACAGATGGGCAGAGAGGCTATTGGTGCCAAGGAGAGGGGGCGGAGGGAACAGCAGGTACAGATTTTCGGGTGTGTCTAGGGAGGTGAGTACGTGCACTGGGGCAGAGCAAGGCAGAGGCGTGGGTCTGGCCTGTGTCTATTCATCACACACACTCTCTGGGCCTCTGCTGGGGGCCAGACACCGTTGGAAGCTGCACTGGGGTGTAGGTCAACGTGGCCTGGCCACCCCCAGAGACTCGGGGCTGCCCCACACCTGTCTATCTGTGCTCCAAGCCCCGGGCCAGGACAGGTTCCCAGGCCACATATGGTCAGCTCCATCAGGAACTTGAGAAAACTGAATGCAGGAGCCCAGTGATTGCCGGCCACGGCCCACGTATGGCACTTGGCGCTGTTCAAATCTCGAACTCAATCCCCCATTTGCCATGAGGGAGCAAGACAAAGGCCATCACCCACCTGGTCCTGAGGAGGGGACCCCGGTGCTCAGCCGGTCCCTGGAACTGCTGCACCAGGACCCCCACTATCCTGACAACCTGGCCGGCCGAGGACAGAGACAGGATGCCCCCAACCCTGTCCAGGCTCAGGCTGGCGCTCGCTCTCTGCCCTGACCAGAGGCCCAGAGGACGTGGAGCAGGCAGCCCCAGGCAGACAGACACTGGGACAGGTGCTGTTACCTGGTGGTCTGGGCGGCTGAGCCACAGTGCCCTCCACCGTCTTCACGCTCGGAAGCACGGGCAGCAGTGGGTGCACATCTAATGAGTCTGAATCCGAGGGTGGGTTGGACTCAGCTTTGGAAAGACCGGTTTTCAGGGCCTTACTGTCTGCGTGTTGAAAATGACAGGAGGGAAATTCTACCCTGCCGCCAGACTCAGCGTGGACGGACTGGACGGTATGGCTTCTCTGGGCCGGCCTCTTTAAGGGTGCAGGCAAGGTGCAAGGAAGTACCTTTTCATTTCTAAGTTTCAAGTCCTGCTGGGGGGCCGTCGGTGGGCGTCCTGGTGCCGGGTCTGGCGTGGCCGAGGGGCACCTCACTGCTAGGGGCTGACTGTCCGAGAGTGAAGATGAGCAACTGAAGCTGGAAATGGGCGGCATTTGCTTCCTGGCTTTTCTCACACTGACGCCTTCCACACAAAGGTCAGAGGCGTGGAATGGTGGCAGCTCCACCGCAGGCTGGGGAGACAGGGGGAGGTTAGGGGTGCCAGGGCGGCTGCTGCCACGGACCTGCATTCCCCTTTCCCAGTCTGCTGGCTAGGAGTAAGGTCTCAAAGATAAGCATCAGCCACACTTCCCATGGCTGGGCTGCCCATCGGGCCCCTCCTCCAAGGAGGCCCGGGCACAGGGTCCCACCCACGAGCCAGAGTTGGGGGCACAGCGCCACCCAGTCCTGTCACCGGGCCTGCAAGAAGGAAGGCCCCTGGGGGAGCAGGCCCCTGGAAAGACCCCGAAGGAGGATGTGGTTTTCACCAGCGGAGAGGAGGAAGGACACTGCAGGTCTGGAAAGGAACAGCCCATAAGCGCCTGGAGGCAGTGGACATCCTGCCAGCCCAGGCCAGGGGGACCCCTGCCCGGTGGCCACAGAGTTGGGGCTGGCCAGGGACAAAAGGGAGGAAGGCTGGAGGCAAGGGCCGGGTGAGATCTCCAGGGCCACCAGAGCTACCCGCTCATGTGCGGACGCGGCTGCGCCCAAGGGTGGGAGGGGGCAGGCACCAGGTCCGTGGTCCTCCTCGCCAGGCTGGGCTGGGGGCTCTGCCCGGCCCTTGCCACAAGAACAGCAGCGTCTGCAGCCCTCACCTGTCTCCACAGCAGCTCAAAGTTGCCAGTGTCGCAGCTGCGGTCAGCCTTGCGGTCCACCACCACCTTGATGGTGTCCTCCTGCACCTGCGCGCACAGCTGCGCCGTGACCGGCGTGGACGCGTGCATCGTGGGGCTGGAGTTGATCTCGATCAGCCAGGGCCGGAAGTCGCGCCCCAGCACGAAGTCAGCACCGTAGAGCTCGAAGCTGTTCTTGCGCGGCTCGACGCGGGCCTGCGCCACCCTCATGGCGTGCACCACGGCGCGCTTCATGGCCGGGTACACCACGCTGCCCCACACAGCACTGCAGCCCCGCCGGCGAAGGTACTCCTGGAAGCGGGTGCTGGTCCACATGTTGTGGCCGGGCAGCAGCGGGCTGCGCTCCTTGTCGTTCTGCAGGTGCTTCTGGATGGAGTTGTTGCACAGGTGGATGGCGCTGTGACACAAGGCCGCTGTCAGGCCAGCGCCCGGCCGGACGCTGCGCCCACCAGCCCACGTGCCCCCAAGACCCCGCCCTGGGACCCACAATCGCGTCCCTAGACCCCTTCCCCGCGGACCCCAACGCCCCCGCTGACCACCTCGAAACCTCCACACTCCCCAGCGACCCTGCCCCCTGGCGCAGGGCGGCTGCAGGAGGGGCTCTGGCAGCTTGCCACCCAGAGGCAGCCTCTACAGCCTTCCGTCCAGCCTGGGGGGCACCATGGACTGACTGTAGGGCACGGGGAGCAGAAGCCCCCCAGCCTGGGGCCACCCTCCTGGGCCTCAGTTTCCCCATCTGCACGTGACAGTAGAGATGGGGCCCTTAAAGAGATGGTCTGGTGAGACAAGATGAGAAAAATTCACTGCAAAGTTTTAATTAATTTATACTCTTGCCTTTTTCTAAACAGGATTTAAAACGAACAAAGTCTAGAAGGAGGTTATCAAATACTATGGATCCTGTCAAGGTCAGTTTCACTTAATCCTGCCACAAGGCCTGGGGGTTTTCCATCTTGGGCGGGGCGTGAGACCCGCCCCTGTGATCTGGGTGACTTATACTTCCATGAGACAGATAAGAAAACAGGATAAGGCACCAGGAGCATTTTGGAAAGGAGAGCAGCGGTATTAGTGGGCCCACAGGGCGCACACTGCATCTCCTGGTTCTTTCTGTCGGTACACACCAGGCTGGGCCACGCCTGTTCAGAAACGATTTCAGGGAATCTCCCGTCAGCCTGGGGTGAGGGCTGTGGTCCCAGATGGAGAAACGGGGCTCAGAGAGGGTGAGACATCCACCAGGCACACCCTCACAGCCATGGGGCCAGGCAGGCTCGGGTGGGAGGGCTGCAAGGGGCTCCATGGACTTCTCAGTGCCCAGGAGGCTCCTTTTGCACAGTGAGCTCCAGGACCCCTCCTCCAGGCCCTCAGGGCCTGGTAGGGACAAATTTGCTCCTTGAGCTGCCTGCTAGGACCACTTCTCCCCAGCTGTCTGCTCCTGCCAGGTGTGACGCCAGGTGTAGCCAAACCCCCTAGCCTGGGGGCACAGTTAACCTCCCCAGGGTGTCTTTGAGCCCTCTGGGGACTCTCACTGATGTCCCTGCAAAGCCAGGTGCCCTAGCCTGTGCTGCTCCCTCCATGTGCCAAGTGGACCCCGAGGGAGCAGGACAGCACAGTGGGTGGCGTGTGCACACCCAGGCCCAGCCTCGGTGGGTCAGCCTGTGAACATGGCCGGCCGCCCGGCCTCCTGCTAGAGGGGGCAGTGGCACCCACCACGAAGGGTGGCTCTGGGCCTGTCGCTGAGATGTGTTTTGCCTGGGACAGGCCTGGCGCTTCATGGGCACATGGCAGAGGGGCTTTTAGAATTTTCTGGAGAAGACACACATTGTAACAGTGCAGAGCCCTGGCTTTGAAGGGCATTGGGCTTGGGCCTGTCCCTCAGGGAAGGAGGTCATTGAACCTCCCTGAGCCTCAGTTTCCCCATCTGTGCCTCACGTGGTGATGGGCGACAACAGATACAGACCCGTGTCCCACCCATGCATGCAGGACGGACCCTCCTGCTCCAGGTGCTGGTGGGAGCATGCTAGGCACCCTCGTGCCCAATGGCACCAAGTTGACCCTGCTACTGACCTGTCCAGATTGTCCAGGGAGAAGCGCTGTGTTGAAAACCGCAGGTAGCTCTCCTTGTAGAACCAGATGGTCAGGGGGTTCCAGTCGGTGACCAGGAACCACTGCCTGATGTCGAACTTGGTGTCGTAGATGAGCAGTGGCGTCTCGATGTACTTCTGCACCACCCACTTGTTGTCCTTGGTGGGGAGGTGGTCTGCAGCCACCAGCTCCAGGATTTCCTCCACGCGGCTCATGCACACTATATCTGCAAGAGGCCACTGCTCAGCTCCAGAGCACAGCACACCCAGTCGAGGTTCAGCCCCGGGAGCCAACGCGGCCTGGGTCCAGGGCCTGGCAGGAAAGGCTTCATCCTCAGGATGGAGGCTGCAGCCAGTGCAGCCCCCCAGGCTCTCAACCATGAGGCCCACCCCCGGGACTCCAGACAGGACACAAGAATGGGAGGGAGAAGGGTGAGGACAGAGGCAGTTTTAAAAGTCAGCCAGTGAGCAGTGGCTGAGCCCCAGTGCTGGGTGTGGGGTGAACAGGGGAGCAGGGCTGGCTCCGCAGGCTGCAGGAAAACCAGCAGGCCAGGGGGGTGGGGTGTCCACAGGCTGCAAGGGGCAGACACCCAGGGACCCCAGGGTCCAGTGAGGCCTCACAGCGAAGGGTGACGGGACGAACGGGGCGAGCCAGGGGAAGGGTGGGGCTGGGCACACTCAGGTTCACCCATGTCTGGCGCACCTCCACTTTGCAGGAGGATTTACAGCTTCTCATCCTCAACCCTCAAAGTTAGGCCACATGACTAGTGGTGACCAGTGACATCTGAGCAGAAGTGACGTGCATCTCTCTGCGCTGTAGCATTTAATGTCACTGACAGACCCTCCAGCCCTCTCTTTCTCTGCCATGACAGCCCTGAAGCCTGAAGGAGCAGTGTTACAAGATGGTGGGGGGGCTTTGATGGGCAGAGTGCCCCCATCTTCCTGTGCCAACCTACAATGGACAACAAGCATGAGTTGAGATGAACTGGTCTTAGAGCCACTGAGCCTTGGGGGATGTTTGTTACACAGCACAATCTGGCCCATCCTGACAGATACAGGCGTGCAGGCGGACACTATCTGCAGAGGCCCAGAGGCACAAGGCATCACAAGAAACGAGGTGAGCTTTCACCACAAAAATACCAGACTAGTTTCTCTAGTTATGGTCAGTTGAGACCTTACCATCCTAAAATGAAAGTCTAGGATAAAGCAACAGGCCACTGAAGTTATCCTGGGCCAACAGCAGGGACGGGCACCGAGGCAGGGGCACGGCCAGTGACTGGGCAGAAAGTGGTGCGTTGCATTTGGTTTTGAACTAGTGGGTTTGAGGTGTCTGTGGAGCATCCCTGGGGATGCAGGTGTCTGCAGTGGGAGAAGGGCTGGCCTGATGGACAAGAGGAGGGAGCTGCCAGCAGATGGATGCTGCCGTCAAGAGGAGCGGGCTGGGAACAGAGCCCAAGGAGGAGCCCTGGCCCCAGCTGGGAGGACGGACACTCAGAGGAGGGCAGGCAGAAGCCCAGGAAAGAGAATGTTTCAGGATGGAAGATGTTTAGGACTGAATGCAGTAACATCACAAATTAATAAAGATTTTTTTAATCACATAAAAATTAACAACTTATGAATTTAAAACAACAACAAAAAAACTCTTCAAATAACTCCAGAGGCAAATAGACTAGCCTAACAAAAAAAGAAGCCTATTGAGTTGCTCAGGAAAATGAGAACATTGTAGAACTTCAACAAGAGGGTGCAGCCAAGGCCATATTCGGAGGAAATTTCATAGCATTAAAGCTTGAATTGTTGCACAAGAGAGATTGGAAATAAATAAGCTGAGCATTTAAGTCAGAGCCAAGGGAGAAAAATCCCTCACAGGAAAATGGAAGAAAGGCAACCAAAAGTTCTTTGGAAGTGCGAATAAGATTTGAAACACCCTGAAATCCTGTTTTTAAAAAGCACACGTAGAATCCACCCTTACAAATAAAAGGAGCACAGGGCTGCTGCTGGGACAGAGGAAGCTGGGGCAGAAAACCTGAAATGCTGGCAAAGATGGACAAAACGCACACGGTGCCAAGGATGTGCCTCTAAGAGAGGAGCCGGGTGCTTCCAGGCAAGTTCGTAGTATATCTGAGGAGCAGCAGTTCCATTGTTCCAACAAGTCCATTGCTGCTTGAGATGGAGGCCCTCACTTGGTTTTAGCGGCTAGCATAAGCCTGTCACCAAGATCGATGGAGGTAACATAAAAAACGAAAACTATAGACCAGTTTAACTTAGGGATACAGATGGGAACATCCTAATGAATCAGCAAACCTCAGACATAAAGCGTGAAGACCAGGGTTGTCGAGATGCCCGTGCCCTGGGACCAGGGCCACCGGGTGCCTGCGAGTCCCGTGTGTGGGCTCTGCTCCCCCAGCTGGCCGTCCCGACCCGCCTGCAGCCTCAGGACTCACCTCGGCCCCGGGACTTGGCTGCAGGCTTTATGATCCAGATGTTCCGAAGCCCGTCGATCTCTATTTGAGGGTTCACGGACGTGAGTCTATTCAGCAGAGCCTGGCACTGCGAAAAGTGACTTCTTGAATTGGAGATGAAAGCATCGCCTCTACAAAGCAAGATCCAGAGAGTGCGTGAGGTTCCCAGGGCCATGCACGGGTGCCACCGACCAGGTGCCAGGCCATGGCCCACCTGGCACAAAAGGTGAGAGGCGGGCCTAGAGCTTCCTCTTGCCACCCGAGGGGCACCTGGGGATGTGCAATTGCCAGGCTGCTCCTGGCTGGGGCCCTGTGGAGACACGGGGACCCCGACTGTGGGTCTAGACTGCATGTACACCCCAGGAGCACCGAGCCCAGGGCCCAGGAAAAGCTGCAGGGAGACAAAGGCGGGGTTCCTGTGCCGGGGGCCCCTCATCAGGGTGGCCTCGCAGGCCCATGTGTCTGGTGGTTGGTGGCACCTGGGATGACATCTGCCTGCGGGAGGTGGTGATGGGAAAGCCACCTGCCCATGCTGGTGGCGCCCCGTGTCCTACAGCTACCAAGGGCTGGATGCCAGCTTAACATCCCGCAGACTTGAATGTCAGTCAGACCTGCTGGTGGCCACACAGTCATGGTGGCAATGGGGCCAGCTCAGGAGGTCACCATAATTTAAGGGACTAAATGAAGGGCTGACAGTAGAACCGTTTGAGAGAATTTAGAGCTCAGCAGTGCATTTTTGAAGCGTGCAAGGGGGACGCTTCCCCTGGGGCTGCATTGGACCCCCCCACATACAGGTGGACTGCAGCAGAGGGTGGGCTGCACTGAGCTGCAAGGTGATGGCTGGGAGGTGGGGGCAAAGCCTTTGGGGACACGTACATCTACGTACAATATTCTATTCACACATGCTGAGGAAGAGAGGACCACATGGAAGGGAAAAGTGAGGAGTGGGGGTGTCCCTGATGATGTGGGAGAGCCCCCCCAAACTGTGGAGCTGTGCGTGAGGGCATGAGAAAGCAAGAGCCTCAGGGTGGCACAGGCCCTTCCCTGGCACAGGGAACGTGGGTGACACGTCAGAGAGGGCCTTGCCCCCTGGTTCTAAGTGGACCTGCTGAAGGCGAGCCCCCAGGCCTGCCAGGCCCTCCTCTGCAGCACACATGCCCTATCTGACCCCAAGATGACAGGAGGACGTGGTGGAAACAGGCGCAAGTCCCTGTGTGCTCTGTGACAGTCCTGTCTGGCTGCAGAGGCTGGCCCTGGAGACCGTGGTGAACTGAGGCAGGTCGCCAAGAGTGTCTGCCGTGCTGGTCAGGATCACAGCTGCCCAGGAGACCAGCGGATGTGACACAAACACTCTCTCGACTTTGGCTCAGGAAGAAGACAAGCAGTTAGTCCTCACTCGGGAAGGAATCCCCGTGGTCTTTCCCCAACGCATCCCAGCCCTGCCTCAAAGGGTCGCAGTCCATGGGGGGCTTGTGCATCATGGTAATAACATCCTCGCCCCCCTTGGAGGAGAGGATGGGAGGACGGAGCTGTTCACCAGCCCAGTTTCAGGTCTGGAGTTTCAGGTCCCAGACACGACCATGATCATCAGACAACAGGCACCGCCCCCCAGATGCTGAGCACAAGAGAGGGATACAGCACCTGCCTTTCTGGTCCTGACGACACGCACACCACACTCGGGGACCCCGTGCGCCCCAACAAGTAAGAGCACAGACTGAACTAACAGCACTAAGGCACTCAGCAAGCTCGCAGGTGCCACCGTGGCCACAGGTCTACTGCCGCCACCTCGTGGTCAATCCCGGGACTGTCTTTTCTGCGGAGGTCTAAGAAAACAGGCAGGGGCATAGTGCCTCACTCAGAGAAAAATGTAAAGTGTGGCAACTTTTACATGTGTACTCTTGTGCAATTGCCACCCAGATCGAGATACAAACACTTGCAGCCCCTCAAAAGATTTGCCTGTGTTCCATCCCAGGCCCCCTCTGCCCTCTGCCCTCCTGTCTGTGCAGACTCGGCTGCTTGAACTGCACGTGGGTGGACTCGCACAATGCGTACTCGTGTGTCTGGTCTCTTTCACTCAACAGAACGACTGAGGGATGCATCCGGGCATTGCCTGGACCAGCAGCTCCTTCTTTCACATCGTTGGAAATTTCTAGATTTGGGCTATTACGAATGAAGTCTTTCTGAGGACATAACGTTTTCATTTCTTTTGGATAAAGACCCTAGCTGCATCGTAGGGTATGTAGACGCCGGGTCATCTAGTCTACACTCCACCCAGCAATGCATCGAAGCCCCAGCTGCTCCAGGATTGGCAGCACTTGGTGTTTGGTTTTTGGTTCATTCTGGGGGGTTTGCAGTGGTATCTCCGTGTGGTCTGAATTTGCATCCTCTGATGGTGAGCATCTACTCACCCGCTTGTTGGTCATGTGGCTGCTTCTTTCGTCAAGTGTCTGCTCAAGGCTTTTGGTTCTCGCACTTGTTTCTCCTTTCCTACTGATCTACAGGAGTTCTTTACGTATTCTACATATGGGAACTCTGGGATGTATGTGTTGTAAATATATTCCTCCAGTTTGTGGCTTGCCTTTGTAGCGATTTTTGATAAAAGAGTTCTCAGTGTCAATAAAAGGCAATTTATCAGTTTTTTCTTTATGATTACTGCTTTTAATGAACTATTTAAGAAACCCTTCCTTCCTCATGATCATGAAGATACATTCCAGTGTTTTCTTATGTTTTTCTCAAATTGATTTTTGTCTATTTGTGAAGCAGGATTCAAGGAACTTTTTTTGTAAGGATGCGTGTTGCTCAGCACCATTTAGGGGAAAGTCTGGCTGTTCCTCACTGCCCTGACAAGTGAGGCGGCATCTTGCTCTTGTGTGATCACACATATGAGGATCTGTTTCAGGACCCTATCCAGCTACATTGGTCTACTTATCTACCTGACCCCAATACCACACTGTCATAATCACTGTATATTTAGAGTAAGTCTTAAAATATGGGGTGTAAGTCCTCTAATTTTGTTTTTCTTGATCAAGGTTGTCTTGGCTCTTCTTAAATCATTCATATTTCCAAATAAATTTCAGAATCGGCTTGTTAATTCCTCCCATCCCAGTCCCCCGCATGGGTTTTGATCAGAATTGCATCGCACCTATAGATTAGTTTGGGAAGAACAAACATCTCTACGTCACAGTCTTCTCATTCATGAGCATGGTCTCATGCACACAAACAATTATTAGGTCATTAATTTCTCTCTTTCATTTTATAATTTTCAGTTTAGGGTCTTCAAAGTATTTTGTCATATTTTTTCTGGATATTTGTTATTTGATGGTGCTGTAAACTGTATTTTTAAAATTCCACTTTCTGGCTGTTGCTAGTACAATGAAATCAATGGACTTTTGTATATTGATCTGGTACCTAGTGATCTTGCTAAACTCACTTAATTACGATACTTTCTTTATGATTTTTAAAATTTTCTATGTGCACAATCAGATCATCAGTAAATAAAGAGTTTTACTTCTTCCTTTCTGATGTTATGCCTTTTGTTTCTTTTTCCTGTACTATTAAACTAAAGAGACCTTTCAGTCAATACTGAATGGAAGTCACGATAGTGGGCACTTTTGTCTCACTCTGATTTCAAGGAGAACACTTTCAATACGTAACTGTAAAGAAACATATTAGCTTTAGGATTTTTGTAGATAAACTTCACCAAATTAAGGAATTTGTTTCTTTTCCTAGTTTGCTAAAAAAATAATAACATGGACAAGTATTGACTTTCATCAATGTTTTGCATGTAGTGAGATGATCTTATAGTTTTTCTTCTTTCTTCTATAAATGTGATTAAATTTACCAATTGACTTTTTTTTCCTTATTGTGGTAAAATACACCTATAAAATTTACTATCTTAACCATCTTCTGGTGTACAGTTCAGTAGGACACTCATATTACTGTGCAGCCATCACTGTCATCCATCTCCAGAACTCTTCATCTTTTAAAAATGAAACTCTGCCCCATTAAACACTAACTGCCCATTTCTTCCTCCCCGAGCCCCTGGCACCCACCGTTCTACTTTCCGTCTCTGATTTGACGACTCTAGGCACCTTATGTAAAATGGGATCATACAGTGTTTGCCCTTTTTGTGATGGCCTCATTTCCCTCAGCACACTCCCTCAAGTTTCATCACGCTGCAGCGTGTGTCAGAACTTTCTCCCTTTCTAAGGCTGAATGATAGTCCACTGATTGACTTTTGAACGTTAAGTCAAACTGAGTTCCTGGAATAACTGAAATAAAAGTTATCTAGAAGGATCCAAAAGCAGATTTAAGAAGGGAGAAGAAAGAATCAGTGAACTTGAAGATAGGAAAATGGAAATTATCAAGTCTGAGGAAGAGAAAAAAAATACGGAGGTGAACAGAGCCTAAAGGACCTGGGACACCATCAAGTGGGCCAACATATGCATCGTGGGAGGCCCAGAAGGAGACAAGAGAGAGAAAGGGGCAGAGAGAACACATGAAGATATAATGGCCAAAAACTTCCCAAATTTGATAAAAGACATAAATATAAACATCCAAGAAACTCAACAGACTCCAATAAGATGAACTCCAAAGAGACTTACATGGAGACACATTATAGTCAAACTTTCGAAAGAGGAGAGAATCTTGAAAGCAGCAAGAGGGAAGCAAATCGTCACATACAAGGGATCCTTAACAGCAGATAAGATCAACAGCAGATTTCTCATCAGAAACTTTGGAGGCCCCCAGACAGGGGGCCAATATATTCGAAGTGCTGCAAGAAAAAAACTGTCAGCCAAGAATCCCACATCCAGTAAAACTGTCCTTCAAAAGTGAGGGGGAAATTAAGACATTTCCAGATAAACAAAAGCTGAGGGACTGTGTTACCATAAGGACTTCCCTGCAAGAAACACTCCAGGGAGTCCAGCAGTGTGAAATGAAAGGACGTTTAGACACTAACTCAAAGCCGAATGGAAAAATAAAGATTTCAGTAAAAGTAAATAGATGGGCAACTATAAAACCTGGTGTTACTGTTACAATGGTTTGTAACTTCACTTTTTGTTTTCTTCATTATTTAAGAGACTAACACATTTTAAAAACAATTATTAGTCTAAAACTAGTATTATTGTAACTTTGGTTTGTAACTTCACATTTTGTTTTCTACATAATTTAAGAGAATTATTAGTTTATGTTTTTGGACACAATGTTACAAGATATAATTTTGTGACATCAACAACAGAAAGAGGTGAGGAAAGAGCTATAAAGGAGCAGAGATTTTGTATGTTACTGAAGTTAAGTTGGTATAAATTCAAATCAGAGTATTATAACTTTAGAATGTTAAATGTAATCCCCATGGTAGCCAAAAAGAAAATAGCTATAGAAATACACAAAAGGAAATAAGAAGGGAATTTAAATATTTCACTACCAAAAAAATCAACTAAACACAAAAGAGGACAGTAATGCACAAAATGAGGGCCAAAAAAGCTACAAGTCACATAGAAAACAAATAGCACAATGACAGAAGTAAGTCCTTCCTTATAAGTAATTACTTTAAATGTAAATGGATTAAATTCTCCAATCAACAGACAGAGACTTGCAGACTGGATAAAAACACAAGATCCAACCACATGCTGACTACAAGAGACTCACTTTAGAGCCAAAGACACAGATAGACTGAAAGTGAAAGAATGGAAAAAGAAATTTCATTCAAATAGTAACCAAAGAAAGTAGGTATGGCTACACTAATATCAGACAAAATAGACTTGAAATAAAAAAGTTTAAGAGACAAAGAAGGACCTTATATATTAATAAAATGTTCAATAGAGCAAGACAAGAAGATACAATTATAAACATTTATGCATCTAATCACAGATCATCAAAATATATGAAGTAAAAACTGACAGAATTGGAGAGAGAAATAGACAGTTCTCCAATAATAGTTGGAGAGTTCAGTATCACACTCTCAATAATGGATAGAACAGCCAGATAGAAGATCAGTAAGGCAACAGACAGCTTAACACAATAAACCAACTAGATCCAACAGACACACAGAACACTCTAGCCAACAACAGCTGCATACACATTCTTCTCAAGTGCACATGAGATATTTTCCAAGACAGACAGTATGTTAGGCCACATATTAAGTCTCAGTAGTTTTAAAAAGATATATATCATAAAAAGCATCTTCTTTGATTACAATGGAATGAGGTTAGAAATCAATAACAGAAGTAAAACTGGAAAATTCACAAATTTGTGGAAATTAAACAACATATTCTTAAAGAACCAATGGATCAAAGAAGAAATCACAGAGAAATTAGAAAATATTTAGAGACAAATGAAAATGAAAATACAACATATCAAAACTTATGGGATGCATGCAAGCAGCGCTAAGGGGGAAATTTATAGCTATAAATGCTTACATGAAAAAATAAGGAAGATCTCAAATCAATGACGTAATTTTACAACTTAAAGAACCAAAAAAAGGATCACAAATTAACCCAAAGCTAGAGGAAGGAAGGAAATAATAAAGATTAGAGCAAAGTTAATCAAAATAGAAAAACAATAGAGAAAACTAATGAAACCAAAAGTTGGTTCTTCAAAAAGGTCAACAAAATTGACAAACCTTTAGCTAGATGGACTAAGAAAAAGAGAGAGAAGAGTCAAATTACTAAAATCAGAAATAATATTGGGGACATTACTAGTGATTCTACAAAAATAAAAAATATTATAAGAAAGTACTATGAACAATTGTACACTAACAAATTGGATAACCTAAATGAAGTGGAAGAAGTCCTAGAAACACAAAATTACCAAGATTAAATCATGAAGAAATAGAAAATCTAAATGGATGTATAACTACCAAGGAGATTGAATCAATAATCAAAAATGTCCCAACAAAGAACAGCCCTAGACCTGATGAAATCTACCAAAAAGTTAAAGAGGAACTGATACTAGTCCCTCTCAAACTTTTCAAAAAAGTTGCAGAGGAGAGAACATTTCCTAACTCATTCTATGAGGCCAACATTATCTCGATACCAAAGCCTAACAGGAAAATAAAACTGCAGACTAATATCCTTTATGCACACGATGCAAAAATCCTCAGCAAAATACTATCAAGTCAAATTTAGTAGCATATTAAAAGGATTATACACCAGGGGCCAGCCTCGCAGCCGAGTGGTTAAGTTTACACACTCCACTTTGGTGGCCCAGCGTTTCACCAGTTCGGATCCCAGGCACGGACATGGTACCACTCATCAGGCCATGCTGAGGTGGCGTCCCACACGCCACAACCAGAGGCACTCACAACTAGAATATACAACTATGTACTGGGGGGCTTTGAGGACAGGAAGAAGAAGAAGAAAAAAAATAAGATTGGCAACAGAGGTTAGCTCAGGTGACAATCTTAATTTTTAAAAAAAGGATTATACACCATGATCAAGTGGGATTTATTCCTGGAATGCAAAGATGGTTCAACATGTGAAAATTATCTGTGTTTGTAGATATGATCTTATATGTAGAAGTTCCTAAAGATTCTGCAAAAAAAACCTGTTACAGCTAATAAATGAATTCAGCAAAGAAGCAGCATACAAAGTCAACAAATAAAAATCAGTTCCATTTCTTTACACTAACAATGAACAATCTGAACTGGAAATGACAAAAACAATTCCATTTACAATAACATCAAAAAGAATAAAATACTAAAAATTAACCTAACCAAGGAGGTGAAAGGTACAATGAAAACTACATAAAATTCCTGAAAGAAATTAAAGAAACATAGATGGAAAGACATCCCATGTTCATGGATTGGAAGACAATATTGTTGACATCAATACTACACAAAGCAATCTACAAATTCAATGAAATCCCTATCAAAATCCCAAGGACATTTTTTGCAGAAATAGAAAAACCCATCCTAAAATTCATATGGAATCTCAAGGGACCCTGAATAACCAAAACAATCTTGAAAAAGAAGAACCAAGTTGGAAGACTTAGCCTTCTGGATTTCAAAACTTACTACCAAAGCTACAATAATCAAAAAGTGTGGTACTGGCATAAAGACAGACATATAGACCAATGGGATAGAATAGAGAGCCCAGAAATAAGCCCTCACATATCTGGTCAAATGATTTTCACAAGGATGCCAAGACTCTTCAATGGGGAAGGAACAATCTTTTCAACAAATGGTGCTGGAAAACCTGGATATCCACATGCAAAAGAATGAAGTTGGACCCTTATCTAGCTTCACCTACAAAAATTAACTCAAAAGTGGATCAAAGACCTAAGTATAAGAACAAAAACTATAAAAGTCTTAGAAAAAACATAAGGCAAAATCTTCATGACATTGACTTTGGCAATAATTCCTTGGATATGACACCAAAGCACAGGCAACGAAACAAAAAATAGACAAATTGGGCTTCAAGAAAAGTTTTTAAATTTGTGCATCAAAAGACAATATCAACAGAGTAAAAAGGCAACCCACAAAATGGGAAAAAGTGTTTGCAACTTATATATCTGATAAGGGATTAATATCCAAAATATAGAGAGAAATCCTAAAACTCAACAACAGAAAACAAACAACCTAATTCAAAAATGGGCAAAAGACTTGCATAGACTTATTCCCAAAGACAATATACAAAGTGCCAATGAGCACATGAAAAGACGCTCAACATCACTGATCATTAGGGAAATGCAAATCAAAACTACAAGAGGGCCGGCCTGGTGGCACGGTGGTGAAGTTCGCACATTCTTCGGCAGCCTGAGGTTCGTGGGTTTGGATCCTGGGCATGGACCTACACACTGCACATCAAGCCATGCTGTGGTAGCATCCTACATACAAAACAGAAGAAGACTGGCAACAGATGTTAGCTCAGGGCTAATCTTCCTCACACACACACACACAAAAACATTACAATGAGATACCACCTCACACCACTCAGGATAGACACTATCGAAAACATAGAAAATAACTGGGTTAGGTTTGCTCTCCACTTCGGCAGCCTGCAATTCGCAAGTTTGGATCCTGGGTATGGACCTAGCACTGCTCGTCAGGCCATGCTGTGGTGGCATCTCACATAGAAAATGTAGGAAGAGTGGCACAGATGTTGGCTCAGGGCCAATCTTCCTCACCAAGAACCCCCAGAAAATAACAAATGTTAGGGAGGATGTTGAGAAATTAGAACACTTGTATGCTGTCTGTGGGAATGTAAAATGGTGCAGCCACTTTGGAAAACAGTCTGGAGGTTCCTCAAAATATTAAAAATAGAATTATCATAGGATCCAGCAATTCCATTCCTGGGTACATACTCAAAAGAACTGAAAGCAGGGTCTCAAAGAGCTATTTGAACACCTACGTTCACAGCAGCATTATTAGCTGCTAACATATGGAAACAACCCAAGGGTCCATCAATGAATGAACGGAAAAGCAAAGTGTGGTCTACACATACAATGGAATATTATTCAGTCTTAAAAAGGGAGGACATTCTGACATGTGCTACAACGTGGATGAACCTTGAGGACAGTAGGCTGAGTGAAAGAAGGGAGCCATAAAAAGACAAATACTGATGATTCCACTCATGTGACGTTCCTAGAGGAGTCATCCACAGAGACAGAAAGTGGAACAGTGGGTGCCAGCAGCCGGGGGAGGGGGATGGGAATTAACGTTTAATAGGGACAGAGTTTCAGCTTTACAAGACAAAAGAGTTCCGGATGCAGATGACATGATTCTATACATAGAAAACCCTAAAAATCCTTCAGAAAACTATTAGAAATAATCAACTATAGCAAAGTTGCAGGGTACAAAATGAACTTACAAAAAATCAGTTGCATTTCTATACTTTAATAATGAACTAGCAGAAAGAGAACTTAAGAATACAATCCCATTTACAATCGCAACAAAAAGAATAAAGTATCTAGGAATAAATTTAACCAAGGATCTGAAATACCTATACAATAAAAACTATAAGACATTACTGAAAGAAATCGATGATGACATAAAGAAATGGAAAGACATTCCATGCACACGGATTGGAAGAATAAACATAGTTAAAATGTCCACACTACCAAAGCAATCAACAGATTCAATGCAATCCCAATCAGAATCCCAATGACACTCTTCATAGAAATAGAACAAAGAATCCCAAAATTCATATGAGGCAACAAAAGACACAGAATAGCTAGAGCAATCCTGAGAAAAAAGAACTAAGCTGAAGGCATCACAATCCCTGACTTCAAAACATACTACAAAGCCACAGTGATCAAACCAGCATGGTACTAGTACAAAAACAGGCACACAGATCAATGGAACAGAACTGAAAGCCCAGAAATAAAAACGCACATCTACGGACAGCTAATCTTCCACAGAGGTGCCAAGAACATACAATGGAGAAAAGATAGTCTCTTCAATAAATGGTGTTGGGAAAACTGGACAGCCACATGCAAAAGAATGAAAGTAGAACTTTATCTCACGCCATACACAAAAATAAACTCAAAATGGACCAATGACTTGAAGGTAAGACTTGAAACCATAAAACTCTTAGAAGAAAATATAGGCAGCACACTTTGACATTGGTCTTAGCAGCATCTTTTCAAATACTAGGTCCACTCAGGCAAGGCAAACAAAAGAAAAACTAAACAAAGGGGACTTCATCAGACTAAAGAGCTTCTGCAAAGCAAGGAAATCATGAATCAAATGAAAAGACAACCCACCAACTGGGAGAAAATATTTGCAAGTCACATATCCGACAAGGGGTTAATTTAAAAATACATAAAGAATTCATAAAACTCAACAACAAAAAAACAAACAACTTGGTCAAAAAATGGGCAGAGGATATGAACATTTTTCCAAAGAAGATATACAGATAGCCAACAGACAAATGAAAAGATGTTCAACATCACTAATCATTAGGCAAATGCAAATCAAAACTACAATGAGATATCACCTTATACTTGTCAGAATGGCTATAATTAACATGACAACAAATAGCAAGTGTAGGAGAGGGTGTGGAGAAAAGGGAACCCTCATACACTGCTGGTGGGAATGAAAACTGGTGCAGCCACTATGGAAAACAGTATGGGGATTTCTCAAAAAACTAAAAATAGAAATACCACACAACCCAGCTATCCCACTAGTGGGTATTTATCCAGAGAACTTGAGATCAACAATTTGAAGAGCCTTATGTACCCCCATGTTCACTGCAGCATTATTCACAATAGCCAAGACTTGGAAGCCACCCACATGCCCATCAACTGAGGAATGGATAAAGAAGATGTGGTATATATATACAATGGAATACTACTCCACCATAAAAAAGACAAAATCAGGGGCTGGCCCAGTGGTGTTATCAATTAAGTTCGCACACTCCACTTTGGCAGCCCGGGGTTCACCAGTTCAGACCCTGGGTGCAGACATACGCACTGCTTATCAAGCCATGCTGTGACAGGCATCCCACATATAAAGTAGAGGAAGAGAACATGGATGTTAGCTCAGGGCCAATGTTCCTCAGCAAAAAGAAGAGGATTGGTGGTAAATGTTAGCTCAGTGCTAATCTTCCTCAAAAAAAAAAAAGACAAAATCATTCTATTTGCAACAACATGGATAGACCTTGAGGGTATTATGTTAAGTGAAATAAGTCAGACAGAGAAAGACAAATACCGCATGATTTCACTCGTATGTGGAAAATAAACAAATACATGGACAAAGAGAATACATTAGTGATTGCCAGAGGGGAAGGAGGGGTTGGGGGTGGGCAAAAGGGGTAAAGGGGCACATATATATGGTGACAAATAAAAATTAGACTATCAGTGGTGAGCACAATGCAGTCTATACAGAAACTGATAAATAATAATGTACACCGGAAATTTCACAATGTATATAAACCAATATGACCTCAATAAAATAATTTTTAAAAATTTAAAAAAGCATTCTGGAGATGATCTCAGAAGGAATCAGAGAACTGTAGAAAGGAATGAAAAACCCTGGAAAGGGTAAACCTCAGGATAAAAGCGAAAGAATATTAATTGTTTAAAGCAACCATACTAGCCATGTCTTGTGGTATTTCCACCTCTGCAGAAGCAAATATGTGACAACAGTAGCACAGCAGGGAAGACGGGCATGAATGGAGCTAAACCACTGTGAGGCTTATACAGCCACTTTCTATCCATTATAGGACAATAGCAACAGCCGGTGGACTTAGCCCACTGTTCTAACAAGGGCTCTCAGTGTAAATGGAAAGAACTCTGACTAATAGGAAGAGGTGGCAAGACTGAGCCATTAACACACGCTCTCTAAAGGAAACCCACTTCAAAATGTAAAGGTCCCGAAAGACTGACAGCGAAAGGCTGAGAAAGGGATACACTTGCAGACTCTAACCAAGAGAGAGCTCGTGTGGCTGTGCTAACATCATAAAGAGTAGAATTTAAGACAAGAAATATTAATAGAGATAAAGAGGACATTTCATAATGATGAAAGGGTCCAATCAAAGGACGACAAAACAATCTTGAATTAGATGTACTGAATAAAGAAAATACATAAGGAAAATACATAAAGAAATATACATCAAAATATATAAAGAAAATAATCACAGAACTAAACAGACAAAGACAAGAATCCTCAAACATAGCTGGAGACTTAAGTCAGCTCTCTCAGTACCTCAGAGAATGAGCCGGCAGAACAGTCAGGAAGGATACAGTGCCAATTTAGTTGACATTTTAGAACACACCACCCAGCAACGCAGATACACACTGTGTTCAAGTATACGTGAAACATTTGCCAAAACACACCACATGCTGGGCCAAGAGCAAGTTTCAACAAAATTCTTCTTTCTTTATCCATTGTGGATGTCTATATACAAAAAAGAACTTTGATCCTTATCTCTTACCTTACACAAAAATTAATTCAAGATTAATTAATCATAAAAAGCTAAAAGCAAAAGGAAAACAGTAAAACATCTAGAAGAAACCATAGGAGAACATCTTCATGACCTTGGGTAGGCAAAAGTTTCTTCAACAGGACCCTAAGCAACTTGCTGTAATAGAAAAAATCGAAACACTGGATTTCATCAACAAATACCACTAAGAGGTACACAGACAAGTCACATGCTGGAAGAAGGTACTCAATGCATATATCGGACAAAGGACTTGATGAAGAATATATGGAGAACGCTTAGAAGTCAATAAAAAAAGAGACAACCAATCTGATTCTTTTTTCCAATCTGATTTTTAAATGAGCAAAAGTGTGAACAAGCACATCACAAGAGAAGAGATCTGAATGACCAGCCAGCACATCAAACAATGTTCAACACCCTCAGTCATCAGAGAAATGCAAATTAAGACCATAGGAGATGAGCAAGAAGAGAAAACTAAAAACATGGACAATGCCAAGCATCGTGTGCGTGGTGGAGGCGGCGGAGCACACTCATGGCTGTTGACCTGTGAAGCTGTACAACCACTTTGGAAAATCTTCAAAAGCTGGAGGTAACCCAATTGCCCCTCCACAACAGAATGAGTAAATACCTTGTGGTCCATTGACAGAACGGGATTCTACACAGCATGGAAAAGAACCAGCTTCTGCTACGTGCACCAACACGGGTGAATCTCACAGACTTCATGTCGAGCAAAAGCATAAATGAGAGAACACAGCCTGCATGATTCCATGCATATGAAGCCACAAGACTGGTTGAGGCTGTAGGAACCAGAAGGGGTGTGACCTCTATGGGGCTTCTGCCTGGGAAGGTTACTAGGGGCCTGATGAGAGGGGCTGGCAGTGTTCTTTGTCTTGATCTGGGTGGTGGCTACACAGGTGAGCACATATGCAAAATCTCATCCATGGACAAACACAACTAGTGCCCAGCATGTTCTTACTGTATTTACATCTCCACAAAAAAGGAAAGAGGAAAATGCTCATTAATCCCAAAGAAGGAAAGAAAGACCAGAAGAACAGAACAACCCTGCGGGCAGACCCTCCAAAATGAGGGTTCTTACTTTCTCCACTTGTTCCCCTGGCCGAGCCGCTCACACTGCAGGAGGGCCTAACCGCCTGCACCCCACCTTCTTTCTGTTGGCCGCTGGGAAGCGGGTGCTGTACCCATGGCACTGGGAAGGTCTCCGCCCTCAAGAGAGGGGAGGAAAGCCAGGCTCGACCTCAGGACCTCGGGCATCGAGGCGCAACCCAGGTTGTGGAGAGTCAGGAGGCCAGGGCCAAGCACGATTACTGAGCCAGCCAGGTGGCCTGGCAGCAAAATGGGACAGATGTGCCTGCCCTGCCTGCCTCTGACGGCTGTCGTGGGGTTCAAATGAGGTAAAAGACATGAATGGGTGTGGAAGGTGCTTAAGGAGATGTTACCCAAAAGCACCCCCAAGGGGGATGTCATCTTGTCAGCCAACAGGGGCCTGTGGGAAGGCCTGATCCCCAACACTCAGACAGGCACCCCAATACCCAGACGGGTGCCCCAGTGCTCAGACAGGGCCTCACATACCCATACAGGTGCCCCAGATGCCCAGACAGCCACCCCAACACCCAGACAGGCAACCAGTGCCCAGACAGGTGCTCCAGACATCCCAGAGGCTGGACTTCCCTAGACACCTCCTGCAGTACCCCCAACGTCCTCTGATGGACATGAGCCCCGGGCACACACTCGCTTCTGCTGGTCAGAGCAGTGGGCACGCCCTCAGAACTCCGAACGAGGCACACTTACTGGACGAGGGCGTAGTACTGCTGGGTCAGGTCCTTCCACTCATCCTCTGTGAGGTCCTGGACGGCGTCCTCGGAGATGTCGATGTCCTCATGCTCCAGCTGCCCCAGGTAGGCCTGACACACTCTGCATGCAGTGTCCACAAGCTGCCCGGAGAGGCCTCTGAGCTTTGATTCATCGTTCTCAGGACCTGAAACCCAAGCACAGGCATGTGGGGTGTGTACTGCACCTCCCTGTGGTGTGGCACCACCTGGTGCACTGGACAAAGGCCACCCCACCCCTCGTGTCTCAAGGCTTCAAGGGGACAGCACACGATTCTCTAGGCGGGCACCCTGGATGCCACACCTGTGTCTGGGCGGGTACCACTCCCTGCTGAAGCTGCCCTCCCACCACTCTGTGCCCACAAGCCCTGGGGGGCTGGTACAAGCATCTCCCTGTATTTCTAGTGCTTCTGGAGCACTTGTACACGTGGGCTCGCTGCTCTGTGTGTCTGACCTCTTATACAGCATCTCATTCTCCTTCTGGAACCCGTGGGGTGAGACCACTGCTGGGTCTCGGGAAGCACTGAATGCCAGGGGGTTCCCCTCGTCAAGGTGAAGGTGGATCTCAAGCGGCCTCGCTCCCACACAAAGCAACCCAGCCCCAGGTTAGGACGTGGAGAATGGACTGAGAACAAGCACCCATCCACGGACTATGGGGTAGGACCCTGGAGGTAAACCCAGGAACAAGGCTGCATGGAAAATGTCTGGGAACAACTCTGCAGACAACGGGGGTCAGGCATTGCCCGGGAGGCAGCCCTGATGGAGAGCAGACCCTGTGGCCCCGAGATTAGGAGCCAGGTTTATATGGTGGCTGCAGAGATCATGATACGCATTTAGAAGAATGTATTGAGGGTCGGCCCAGTGGCGCAGCGGTTAAGTGCACACGCTCTGCTTCTCAGCGGCCCGGGGTTCGCCGGCCCGGATCCTGGGTGCGGACATGGCACCGCTTGGCAAAAGCCATGCTGTGGTAGGTGTCCCACATATAAAGTAGAGGAAGATGGGCACGATGTTAGCTCAGGGCCAGTCTTCCTCAGTGAAAAGAGGAGGATTGGCAGTAGTTAGCTCAAGGCTAATCTTCCTCAAAAAAAAAAAAAAAAGAAGAACGTATTGAGGTGAAATTCACATAACATAACCATTTTAAAGTGAAAAATTGTACTTCTTGTTTCCAATTTGGCATGTAAGGAGCTTGGAAGTTGCCATTCCTTCTTAACAAGTAAAAAGTCGGACAAACTGAAGAATGAACAACTCTTCTTAGATTCATCAGAGAAATGAGGCCACAGGCAGATTGCTGCCCCCAAACTGGAGAGACCAACAGGCGGATACAGAGACTAAACTTCCTGGAGCAGGAACCTCCCGGGGAACCAGAGCGGGGGGTGGGGGGGGACCTGGACACAACTGACGGACTGCTGGAGGCTCATGTGGACAATGCTGATAGTTAAAAATGCTGGGGAGGGGGTCAGTTTTAGGGCGACCCCTATGCTTTCATCACTTTTACCTCCAGGAGCTTGACTGTTTCTCACACTGAATATCAGAGAAAAACCCCTTATGATGGGGCAGGGGGAGGGGAGAACAGCCATCTTGAAACACACAGACCACTCTATTCTTAACAAGGCCGCCCTCAGGAGAAATACTTACCAGAGCCTGACCAGCCTGGGAGAAGGGAAGTACCCAACTCTAGTTCCCGTCAGCCTGCCCACCACAGGGGAGAAAACCCCAGAAGTGCTGGCGAAGTCCACCGTCCAGGGGCACAGGCTCACAGACAGACTGAGCCCTAATCACAGGACTGTAGGACACTCCCCTCCCTGCACCTCACCACCACATGGCTAAAGCCCTATTTACCACAGTTCCTTTTACCCAGGACATCTTGTCCAGCCTTTAAGAAAAAAATCACAAGGCATACGAAAAGGCAAAAACACAGACTGAGACAGAGCATCAGAACCAGACACGGCAGGGGTGTTGGAATAATCAGACCAGGAATTTAAAACAACTATGGTTAATATGACAAGGGCTCTAATGGAGAAAGCAGGCAACATGCAAGAACAGATGGGCAATGTAAGCAGAGAGACAGAAATCCTAAGAAAGGACCAAAAAGAAATGCTAGAGATAGGAAACACCGTAACAGCAATGAGGAATGCCTTTGATTGGGCTCATTAGTAGACTGGATATGGCTGAGGAAAGAATCTCTGAGCTTGAGGATATCTCAAGAGAAACTCCCCAAACTGAATAGCAAAGAGAAAGCGACTGAAAAAACTAGAACAGAATATCGAAGACCTGGGGACAACGGCAAAGGCTGTAACATATGTGTAATGGGGTGCCAGAAGGAAAGGAGAAAGAAGAAGAGAGGTACATTTGAAGCTGTAGCGACTAAGAATTTTCCCCAAGTTAATGTCAGAGAAACAACAGATCCAGGACTTAGAGAACACCAGACAGGAAAAATACCAAAAACAAGACCAAAAAGCAAAAACAATCACCTAGGCATATCATATTCAAACTGCAGAAAATCAAAGAAAAAGAAAAAATCTTGAAAGAAGGCAGAGGAAAAGAACCACATTATCTACAGAGGAATAAAGATAAGAATTACATCTAACTTCCCAGAGTGGAGTGAAACATTTAACATGTTGAGAAAAAAAACCCCACCAATATAGAATCCCATGTCCTGGGAAACTATCTTTCAAAAGTGAAGAGAAATAAAGACTTCCTCAGACAAAAACCAAAAAAATTGGAATTTTTTGCCAGTAGACCTGCCTTGCAAGAAATATTAAAAGAAGTTCTTCAGAGAGAAGGAAAATTACAAAGATCAAAAACTCAGTTCTGTGTAAAGAAAGAAAGAGCATTGGAGAAGGAGTAAGTGAAGATAAAATAAAAACTCATATTTTTCTTATTCTTAAATGATATGACAAAACAAATAATTTAATACATATTATTAAAAATAATAATAGCAACAACATATCCAAAAATTATAGCTATGGATCAGTGAAATGAATGAAACAATGATACAAGGCACAGGAGGAAGAAGCAGGAACAGTGTGTTATTATAAGATACTTGCACTACTGTGAAATGGTACTGTTACTTGCAAGTGGAGTTGGATTCATTGTAAATGTATATTGCAAACTGTAGGGCAACCACTAAATACATACATATATATATATATAAAATACATAAAGAAGTATAACTGCTATGCTAAGAAAGGGGAGAAAGTAAAACCATATACAATGCTCAGTTAAAACCACAAAAGGCAGAAAAAGAGTGGAAGGAAAAATAGGAACAGCGAACAAGAGCAATGAATAGAAAACAGTAACATATATGGTGGATGTTAATCCAGCTATATCAATAATCACTTTAAACATCAATGATCTAAATACACCAACTAAAAGAGAGATTGTAAAGTGGATCAAACAGTAAGACCCAACTGAATATTTTCTACAACAAAGCCACTTAAAATATAAAGACACATATAGATTAAAGGTAAAGGGATGGAGAAGTTATGCCAGGCTGACACCAAGCAGAAGAAAGCAAGGTGGCTGCATTAGTTTCAGAAGGCGCAGACTCCAGAGCAAGGAAAACGATCAGGTATAGAAAGAACGTTACAACATGAAAAAGAGATCGGTTTTCCAAAAACCTAATAATCCTCTATATGTATGTGTGTAACAACAGAGCATCCAAAATACATGAAGCAAAAACTGATAGAACTGCAAGGAGAAAGAGATGAACCAAGTATTATAGTTGGAGACTTCAAAACGCCTCTGTCAGTGACTGACAGATCCAGCAGGCAGAAAATCAGTAAGAACATCACTGAACTCAACAACACAATCAACTGGATACAAGGGAAATCTACAGACTACTTCATCCACAAAAGCAGGATGCACATTCTCCTCAAGCTCGAGTGGAACATTTACCAAGATATACCCCATTCTGGGCCAAAGAACACACTTTAACAAATTTAAAAGAGTAGAAATCATACAATATATGCTCTCAGACCACAGTGGAATTATACTACAAAGCGCAAGAGAAAGATAGCTGGAAAATCCCCAAATACTTGGAGGTTAAACAATACACATCTAAATAACATATGGCTCAAAGAAGAAAACTCAAGAAAAAATTTTAAATACTTTGAACTGAATGAAAATGAAAACATAACTTATCAAAATTGTGGGACTTAATGAAAGCAGTGCTTAGAGGGGAATTTATAGAATTGAATGCATATATTAGAAAAGAAGAAAGATCTAAAATCAATTATCTAAGCTTCCACTTTAGGAAATTAGAAAAAGAAGAGAAAATCAAATCCAAAGTAAGCAGCAGAAAAAAATAATAAAAATTATAGCAGAAACCCAGTGACAATGAAAACAGAAAATTAATAGAAAAAAATCAATGAAACCAGGAGCTGATTGTTTGAAAAGATCAATAAAATCAGTAACTACTCTAGCCAGGCTAACTAAGAAAAAGAGAGAGAGGACACAAATTATTAATATCATAAATGAAAAAGGAGACATCACAACAGATCTCATGGACATTAAAGGGATAACAAAGGAATATTGTGAACAACTTTATGCCCACAAATTTGATAACCTAGGTGAAATGGACCAATTTCCTAAAAGACACAAGCTGTCAAAACTCACACAAGAAGAAACAGACAATCTGAATAGGCCCATTTCACTTACTAGTGATAGTAAATGACCTTGAATAGTTCTAGCTATTAAAGAAATTGAATCAACAATTAATAACCTTCCAAAACAGAAAGCACCAGGCTCAGATGGTGAATTAGGGAGAAATGATACCAATTCTCTACAATCTCTTTCAGAAGATAGGAGCAGAGGGAATACTGTCTAACTTATTCCATGAAACCAGCATTACCTTATATGAAATCCAGAAAAAGACATTACACGGGACCAAAATCTCTCATGAACATAGATGCAAAATCCTAAACAAAATATTTGCAAATTGAATGCAACAATGTATAAACTATGACCAAGTAGGATTTACCCCAGGTATACAAGGCTGGTTCAACATTCAAGAATCAATTAATGTAACAGGTCACATCAACAAGCTAAAGAACAAAAATCACATGATCATATCAATAGATGCAGAAAAAGCATTTGACAAAATTTAGCACCTATTCACAATAAAAAAATCCCAGCAAACTAGGAATAGAGGGGACCTGCCTCAACTTGATAAAGAATATCTACCAAAAACCTACAGCTAACATTATACTTAATGGTGAGAAACTAGAAGTTTTCCCACTAAGATCAGGAGCAAGGCAAAGATGTCCCCTCTCACCACTGCTTTTCAACATCATACGGGAAGTCCCACTAATGCAATAAGACAAGACAAGAAAAGGTATACAAATTGGGAAGGAAGAAGTAAAAGTGTCAAGGATGACATGATTGTCTATGTAGAAAATCTGAAAGAATTGACAAAAAAACCCTCCTGGGACTAGTAAGTGATATAGTCAACGGCTTTCCTATATACAAGCAATGAATAAGTGGAATTTAAAATAAAAAATGTAATACCGTTTATATTAGCTCCCCCAAAATGAAATAAATACACAAATAAATCTAACAAATATGTACAAGATCTATATGAGGAAAACTACAAACTCTGATGAATGAAATCAAAGCAGAACTAAATAAACGGATAGATATTCCATGTTCATGACTCACTGTCAAGACGTCAGTTCTTCCCAATTTGACCTATAGATTCAATGCAATCACAATAAAAAAATCCAGCAACTTATTTTATGGACATTGGCAAGCAGATTCTAAAGTTTATATGGAGAGGTAAAAGATTCAGTATAGTTAATACAATATTGAAGGAAAAGAACAAAACTGGAGATTGACACTATCTGGCTTCAAGACTTACTATAAATCCACAATAATTAAGATAGTGTGGTATTGGTGAAAGAATAGACAAACAGATCAATGGAACAGACTAGAGAGTCCAGAAATAGACCCACATAAATATGGTCAACTGATCTTTGAAAAAGAAGGAAAGGCAATACAGTGGGAAAATGTATGTTCAGCCTCAACAAATTGGGCTGAAACAACTGAATATTCACACACAAAAACATGAATCTCAACACAGACCTTACACCCTTCACAAAGATGAACTCAAAAATTGATCATAGACCTAAGTGTGAAACACAAAACTATAACATGCCTAGAAGATAACATAGGAGAAAAACAAGATGAATTTGAGTATGGCAATGACTTTTTAGACAACACCAAAGGCACAATCCATGAAAGAAATAATGGATAAGCTGGACTCCAGTGGAATAAAGCTGGACTTCTACTCTGTAAAAGACATTGTCAAGAGAATGAGAAGACAAGCCATAGACTTGGAGAAAACATTTGCAAAAGACACATCTGATAAAGGACTGTTATCCAGATTATACAAAGAATTCTTAAAATTGAACAATAAGAAAACAATTGACCCAATTAAAAATTGAGCAGGGATCTGAACAGACACCTCATCAAAGAAGATATTCAGATGGCAAATAAGTATATTAAAACATGCTCCACATCATATGTCGTCAGGGAAATGCAAATAAAAACAACGAGATGCTATTACATATCTATTAGATTGGCCAAAATCTGGAACACTGACAACACCAAATGCTGGCAAAGATGTGGAGCAACAGGAACTCTCTCATTGCTGGTGGGAATGCAAAATGGTGCAGCCACTTCGGAAGGCAGTTTGATGGTTTCTTACCGAACTAAACATACTCTCACCGTATGATCCAGCAATCAGACTCCTTGGTATTTACCCCAAAGAGTTGAAACTTAAGCCCACACAAAAACCTGCACATGGATGTTTATAGCAGCTCTATTCACAATTGCCAAAACTGGAAGCAAGCAAGACATCACTGAGTAGGAGAATGGATAAATAAACTGTAGTTCATTTGGACAATGGAATATTATTCAGAGCTAAAAAAATGATCTATTAAGCCATGAAAAAACATGGAGGGATCTTGAATATACATTACTAAGTGAAAGAAGCCAGTCTGAAAAGGCTATATGCTGTATGATTCCAACTATGTGACATTCTGGAAAAGGCAAAACTATGGAGACAGTAGAAGGATCCATGGTTGCCTGGGTGTGGGGGGAGGGATGAATGGGGGAGCAGAGAGGACTTTTAGGGCAGTGAAACTACTCTGTATGATATCATAATGGTGGACACGTGTCATTATACATTTGACCAAACCCACAGAATGTACAAAACCAAGAGTGACCCCTAATGTAAACTATGGTTCTGCATGATAATGACGTGTCAGTGTAGGTTTATCAATCGTAACAAATGTCCCAAGCTAGTGGAGATGTTGATAGCAGGGGAGGCAGTAGGGGGAGGGGGTATATGGGAAATTCCTGTACCTTCCACTCAATTTTGCTGTGAATCTAAAACTGCTCTATTAAAGGGAACAACAACCAAGAGAAAAACTTCTGTGGTTTTGTAGGCCTAAACTACACTGTGCAGGAGCCGGTTCCCTGGCGTCCTCTTCCGTGGGATTCTTTGGAAGAGACGGGGTGGGGACAGAGTTCCATCCTAGACATGCTGCCCCCTGCCCCTCCTGTCACTGTTCTCCCAAAGCGGCGCAGCCTTGGCCCCCACACACCTTTCCTGTTGCTGGGGTCACTGTCACGGGCCTCCTCCCTCCTGCTCTTGGGTTTGCTCCTGTCGCAGGTCTGGTGGCTGACTACCCACTTGAGGATGCTGGAGGCCACTGTGTGCCGGAAGTCGTCTGAAAGGACACCAAGGCCTCGGCCCCTCTGCCTGCACTGGGGACCTCGGACCTTGGCCAGCGCCAGCCATTCTCAGCCCAGGCATCCCACAGGCTGCAGGGGCCTCACAGCCCTCTGAGGGGCCAGGACTCCTCCAGCTGCCCACCTCTGCCCCCAGACTCCACCTACAACCTCGCCTTTCTGCCTCCCACTCCTCTGCAGATGTGAGTCCAATTACATCCAAGACATCCACCTTGGCCGCTCACCCACCCTGGCAACAGGCCCAGAGGCAGGACTCAGACACCCTTCCCTGCCCCTCTTCTGCCCCCCAGGGCCACAGTCCATGGGCACCCATACCACCTCTCCCTGCTCCTGTGTCCTCAGCCCTGCACCACAGGGAACCTTCTAGAAGCTCCCCTGCTGACAGCACCAGGACCCTCCCCCTCACGAGAGCCTCTCTGGACCTCCCCTCTCTGCGGATGGCCGGGAGTCTGCCTGTGCCCACCCAGCACAGAGGCAGCTGTAGGTACTGCAGACCCGGGTTTGGGGCTCAGCTGGGCTCTGACCACTCGTCGTGTGCCGGGGAGGTGGCCAGCACCTCTGTGATGGAGCCCATGCCATGAGGCCTCTCCCCACCCCAGGTCCAGGCTGACCATGCCCTCCTGGGGCTCTGCAGGAGCTGCCTGTACCTTCTCACCCAAACCTGCTCCTTCCTCCTCCAAGTTCGGGCCACCCCACCCAACACTGGCCTACCCAGCAGTTGCTGTCACCCCGGAAACCCATAACCTGAGCTCCCCTCACTGGCCCCTCACCCCAGCCTCTTCCCTCCATCAGAACAGATGCCCCTGAGCTAGCCCCCCGACCCCTAGTCTCTGTGCCCTGTGGATGCGCAGGCACACTGCCCTTGCCGGGCTGGCCTGTCTGCTCCCTGCCTGGTCCCCAGGTTCCCTCTCCTCTGGGTCTCTGTCTGGTGACCCCTCTGTGAGCCCTTTCCTCCTTTGCACTTCTCACACCAGCCCCCATGGACCACCTCCTCCTGCCTATACTGTGTGCTCCTGGGAGCCCCGTGGTGGGGTCAGGGCATCGGGCAGGGGTCCTGGGCAGACACCACATCTTTACAGCCCCCAGATCAGGTGCTCAGGAACACGGTCACCCCCTAACAGACACCTCCCCACCTGCCCTGACCTTCAGCCTCTCGGCAGGTGGACTCAGCAATCCCCCCTCTGTCCCTCGTTCAGAGCCTGTGGTCCAGAGTGTGGCCCAGATGGTATGTGTCAGCACCATCCCCATGCCAGCCTCTCCCAGACGCCCCATCAGAACGGAGCTGCTGACACCTGGCTCCGCAGTCTCTGTAAGTTCCAGTGCCTCCCCTCCCACAGATGCTTGGAAGTTTCTGGACTAGCCCTCAGAGCTGAGCCCCAAGGTCTTAGGATGGGACCAGACCCTCCACCATCACCCGCCCCCAAGTCCCCAGCCCTGCGGCTGCAGCCATCCCAGCCCCCTTCCCAAGGCTCCTGCAGCCGCCTCTGCAGAAGGTGGACCAGAGAAGGTGCTGCCCACGTTCCCAGCCCCAGGTGGGCTCTGCCAGCCTCCAGCCACTTACCCAGGAATTCTTGCTTCTCACTCTCGGTGCAGAGGCCGTAACAGCGTGGGAAGAAGGAGTCAGGGTTGGCCTGGGCGTACCACGGCAGGCTCCGCATGTTCAAGCATAGCCCGATCTCCAGAGACAGTGGCACATCAGGCCCCACAGGCCAGCTGGTCCATCTCAGACCAGCCTGAACGCCCGCAGGCCTGGCCGGGCGGCACCAGCTCCAGCGGGCTCCCCTCCTGGAGTGAGCCCCTCCCCAGCCTCCCAGACCCTCCTGCCCCTGGCCAGCTGGTCCGAGCAGCCAGACAACCCGACCTGCAGGCCAGGGCCCTGGCTCATCCTCTGGTCAGTGGCAGGTGCAGCAGGCCCAAAGGGGTGCGGGGGACTGTCTGAGGGTGCCCAGCGTGGTAGGCTTTGCGTTCACCTCCAGGTCCCAAATGGTGCTGGGCTCGGGCCCAGGAGAGGCGAGAGCAAGCAGGAGGGTCTACAGCATGGCTGTGCCCACCACTCTGGCCCCATGGACATGATATGAGTTGTTAAAGAGGCCTGGTGGGGAGTCCTGGACCCCAGGGTCCAGCTCATCACCCCAACTGGAACAAAAGGGCCAAGAGCCGGGGAAACAAAGCACCTGCTGGCCACCGGGCACATGGGTGACCATTCCACACGGGGGCTTTGTGGGGAGCCTGGCCTGACTGGGCCGCCCACAGGTACCAACCACACCTGAAAGGATGCCAGTAGCCCAGGCCTGGTGAGGATGTGTGGAGGCCAGACCCCCACAGGGAGCCCTGGGGCAGCTGCAAGCCCCGGCCCTGACCCTCCGTCAGCTGTGCCTCTTGAGGGGATGGCCCCTGTTGCCAGGGAAGTAACTCTCCCCAACCTTTCCTAAGCCAGTGCACACAGGCCCCACCATCCTGAGCTAGACACACCCCTGAACCCCAGCCCTCCGGGTAGACGGGGATGGCCGCCTCCAGGAGGGGCTGTGCGGCCAAAAGGAGGTGTGAGTGGCAAGCGCTCGGTGTGGTGGATGCTATGTCAACGGCTCTCAGCAAAGCCCCTGCAGCTGGAAGGCCCAGTGCAGCCAAGGGTGGCCTGCCCCCTGGGACCTGGAGCCCTCCCCGGCCAGAGCCTGGTCAGGCTGTGGTGGCCGCCCCACTTGGCCTGTGTGCCCATAGAGGGTACTTCTGTCCTCAGAGCCACCTGGGGATGCAGTGAGAGGCACATGGGGCTCCAGGGGGCAGTGGGTGGCGCAGGTGCTGAGCGACTCTGGGCACTGATGCTGGGTAGTGGCCACGGCCTCTGGCTGGGCCAGGAGGAGGCTCAAGTCCTGGGGAGGAGCCCCGAGGTGACCAGTCCACGTGTGACTCTCCCAGCCACAGGGTGCTGGCTTTCAGGAGGTGAGGGGAGGCCGCACCTGCTCCCGCCAGCCTCTCCAAGCCCTCCCACTCACCTTGGTGGTAAAGGAGCCCGTCTTCCAGTAGTGATTCAGCATCTGGTCACCGTTCAAGCTGTGATAGTCAATGACGTCCCTTTTGATGGTCCAGAGGAAGTACGGCATTTCATTTTTTACCAACCTGGACTGGCAAGAAAAAACCTTTATCTACACCCAGCATTCGAGGTTTGTATCCTTTGACAGTTAAGATTTAACTAAGAGTGAAGGAACCAGATTTTAAATGATACGCAGATTCTAACTGTGGACCTGTGGTCTGCACTGCGCCCAACACATCTCCCTCAAGGGCCTATGTGTCCTGGGCGTGGGAGCAGCTGTGACCGCACAGGGTCTCTGCTCTCAGGAAGCAAGCACCAGACGTGGGGCTGCGAGTGGGGTCCGACATGCCTGCCCCCGTGGGTGCCTCCGTCCAGCTCAGGAATACACCATGTGTGGACACAAAGTGGATGCGCTGCTTCATGACCTGGACCCCCGGGAGATGGGCTCCTCCTTCAGAGCAGGGGGGCAAGGCCCACCAGAACGTAGGGGCCTCGGAGCAAGGCTGAAGCTAGACTGGGGTGTCTTTGGTGATTGTGTTTACAAACAATGGAACACGTTTGGTCAAAATTCTAACCAAAGAGAAACAAGGAAAGGAAAACATTCTCCAAAATTCTACCCCCCAGAGATGACCCCTGATCCAAGACCTTGGAGACCCTACAGGTTCATTCTCTGCAGACTGGCGTGCGTGGACACACCTGTGTCCTGCCACGTGGACCCCCAGCTCATGCAGGACTGGGCTCCTCCCACGAGGGAGCTGGGCCCCAATGGCCAGGGCACCTCCTGAGGCTCGTCCTCGCTGCTCACTGTGTGCGGCCCAGCCTTCCTTTCTTCCAACTCTGAGCGTGACATCTGTAGCGTGTTGCCGCTGTCCCACGTGTCTCACTTGTTAAAGCGTGTATGAGCTCTCTTAGATGGGAGTACGAAGAGCAGCAGTTGGCTGCCCAGGCACCGCGGATGAGAAACAGCATCAGGACAGAGCTGCTGCCTGCCTGCCCCCAGGGATGGCTGCCTGGCCCCGGCCCCCCACACTCCCTCCCACCTCCCTGCATGCGGCGCTGCCCAGTGTCACATGCACCAACTTTTATAGAAACAAATCAACTTCAGGCGCTTAAAATAACGTGAGCATCAGCCTCTTCAGGTTTTGCCTGTTTTTCTATTTGACTGTCATTTGTTACTGATGTGTGAGTGCCTTCATAGTCTGGATATTAGACCTTTTAGATTATGAACACTGCAAATACCTCCCCTACTCTGGCTTATCTTTCTGCCTTTTTCTTTGAAGGTTTTGTGCATGGCTGTGCATCTGCTTGTTAGTTTAGTTCTCTGCATGAGCCACCACCACAGTATGATGACTGATGGATGGTGGTGTTGTTCCACGACCAGAGAAGGTCCCCGGCCGAGGCGGTGAGAGTGCCGGGTCTCCACCACTAGACCAGCAGGGCGGGCTCTCTTTCCGCTTTCTTAATGGTGTCCTTTGAGGAACAGGCACTCTTATTTTTAATGTAGTGCAATGTGTCAGATTTTCTCCACGGTGAATGCTTGTTGGTCTTGTTCTAAATTTCCTCCCTCCCGTTAAATCACAAGTGACCCTGTGCCATCTTCTGGAGGCTTCACGGTGTCACCTGCGTGTGTCGCGAGGAGGGCCCACCTCTGCCCTGTGTGGACGCCTTCTGTCTCAGCACATCTCTGGCAAGTCCACCTCTGCCAGCTGACCTGCCCCTCAGCTGACATCAAGGTCACAGGAGCTGGTCCCGTCTGGGCTCTCTTCCCCGCACAGTCGGAGCGTGCGGCCTTCACCACCGCAGCCTCACGGAGGGTGGGCTCACTCTCCCGTCTGCGCTCTCTTCCCTGAGCAGTTGGGACGTGCGGCCGTCACCACCGCAACCACGCAGAGGGTGGGCTCACTCTCCTGGCTGCTCTTCGAGGGCCTTGGGCTGTTCTGATCCCCCCACAGAACCTCCACAGAGCTACAGACACAGCTTGTCAACTTACACACAGGGGTGGACACAGGGACACACACACATGCACAGTATGTCCTGCAGCCTGTTGCCAGGGCTGTCCTACTCCCCAGCCCAGCTCGGGAGGCTGGCATGCCTTTGGCTTTGTCAGCCCTCCCCCAGGACAGGGCTGCGGGCACTGAGGCAGGGAACCCTGCGAAGAAGCGCGGTGAGGTCGCGGCTCAGCCACGGGCCCCTGGGGGAGCTCACAAGTGGGGACCTACCATCACATCATGGATGTCGTCTGTTTTCTCCAAAGCCATGTTTTCATTTTCTTTGCCTTCGGCACATTTATTTTCTGCAAACACAACACGCAGGAGAGACATCAGATGGCCTCCCAGCTCAAAAGCCCAGGCACAGGCACACTCACCATGATGGCCCCTGCCACTCAAGGCCAGCACAGCACTGGCTGACTTCTGAGCAACCTTGTCTCCAGGTGCCTCTGTGGGTCCTGAGATGGAGCAGGGCCAAGTCAGGCTCAGGTCACATCCACCCATCTGCCAGGTGCTATGCCAGGGATGAGGGACCCTGGGTGTGGGGTGTGAAGATGGCCAGGGGGTGAGCATGTGGAGAGGCACAGGGATGCAGGACCATGGGGGTTGCTGTGGGTCTCAAGGACCATGTGGGAGCTGGCCCCGTGCATACTCCAGGGCCAAGAGGACAGACACTTGGTGCAGAGCAGGAGGCCAGGCCACGGGCAGTGGGTCTGGGAGGACAAGACAAGGGGCCAGGGTGCAGTTGCACTGCAGGAGGCTGAGGAGTGACCTGTGGGGAGCTGAGGTCAGAAAAGGGACCATCAGGGTGTGGAGAGTGGGGACACCAAGGAGTGACGAGTACCAGGGTTTGAGAGTGCTTGCCCAGGATGTGGACACCTGGGGTCAGGGAGGTTGGGAGGGTGACCTCTGGGGCAGGCAATAGGGTCTTCTGCCCCCCAAGGGAGACCCCAACACATGCTGGGGGAGGCCTAAGGCACAGGACCTGCAGGACCATCCCAGCATCCCTCCTGGGCAGTGACAACTCGCAGTTGGGTCCTCGTGACAGAAACAGGCAAGCGTCTGACAATAGAAGACAATGGCCTTAAACACCTTACCCGTCGTCCCTGCACTCTCATCTCCCACGTTCAGAGTGACCTTGGGCAGAAAGTGGAACTTCTTCTCCACCCAGCCCTTCCTCCGCAGGATGGCCCGGATCACTGGGTAGTGTCCGTAGATGGAGAAAATCTTCTTTTCCTCAAATTGAAGAGCATGTTTTGAATTAAAGAATTGAAAGACAAGTTAATTCTTTCTCTGTAAGAGGGGTTTTCAAAGCAGAATGGACTGCACCAGCAGGAGGACACCCACATCATGCTCCCAGAACACCCGAGAACACACAGACACGGTGCGCAGGGCTGGGGCAGCCACTGGGCAGGGTCCACTCTGTAGTGTGTGGGTCTGCTTCCTTGTGCAGCCTTGCACACAGATATCCTGGGTGGGTGTGACCAAATCAGGTGAGCCCCTCAAAAGAGGGTCCAGGGCTTCCCTGAGGTTAAAGATTCAGAGCAGCAGAGACTCTCTCCCCACCGCTGGCTTTGAAGAAGCAAGGTGCTGCAAATCCTACAGCCACAATTCTACCATCAATTCTACCACCAAGCTGAGGGAGCTTGGAAGCGGACCATTCCCCAGTCGAGCCTCTGGATGAGACCCCAGCCCAGCCAACACTTCATTCCAGCTTTGAGAGACCCTGAGCAGGGGACCTGGCAGGGCTGTGCCTGGACTCCTGACCCACAGAAACTGAGATAATCAATGGGTGTGCTTAGGCAGCCAAGTTCAAGGTGATTTGTTACACAGCATTGATAGCTCACAGGTCCCAATGGGAGGGCATGCTCACATCAAGAATCTGGAAACACGTCAAGATGCTGGTGCCTGTGGCTGGAAGCTGTGAGTCCAAGTTCCAGCACCCAGGCAAGACCTGGCAGGGCAGAAGACCTCCCTGAGCCTCCTCCTACTTGGAAAATTGGTCCAAAGCCTGCCCTTGACACCCAACAGGGCCATGCACAGGGACAAGAGGGATGTGAATGAGCCTGATTCACAGCAGGGGCAGCTCCTGCAAAGCCATCTGGCCATCCCCAAGACTCTGCTTAATTGTAGTTGAATTGAACAACTTCAGAAGAATTGATTAATTTCAATAAGTTAGCAGAAAACAGTTCCTAAGGGAACTATAAAAAGAATAAAAAGAGTATAAGACTTCTAACATTTAAGAGAGGGGGAAAATGGAATTTAAAAAAGTAATCGGTCAACAGGAGGCAGGAGAGGAAAACAGAGCAGATAGGACAAACCGAGTGACTGAAATGAGAGGGCACACTCAGGAATGTCTGTGAACGCCAGTAGGTTAATTATAGACACAGACACAAATGCTTCAGCAAAAGGGGAAGTGTACAGATCAGAGTTTTTTCAACCTAACTCTATGCTGTTGACAAGAGAAAACCAAAAGCACACGCCTGCAGATGGGGAGGAAATAAAAGAGTCTAAATGGGGACAAAACAGACTTTAGGAAAAATAGATATCACTGAAGTAAAGAAAATCATTGCATAATTTTTACAAAAGGTTCAATTCACCAGAAAGATACACTAAGAGGACTATAAATTATATAAAGCAAAAATTGACAGAACTACAAAGTAGACAAATCCACAGTTTTAACAGGATATTTTGACATGTTTCTCTCAGTGAAGGACAGAACACACAGACAAAAATTCAATAAGACTAGAAGATTTGAACCACTCAAAAAACAAACTCTACCTTGATGACCAGGAATAGGGCATCTACATCTACTTTTATATAAATTAACAAAATGTGACGTGGAAAGCAAGTCTGTACACATTTCAGTGGAATAACATCATACAGGTTATATTCTCAACCACAATGCAATCAAGCTAGCAATAAATAGCAAAAAAACTAGACAAAAATCCACAGGTATAGAAATTAAGAACTATGCTTTTGGGGCCGGCCTGGTGGTGCAGCAGTTAAGGGCACATGTTCCGCTTCAGCAGCCTGGGGCTCACCGGTTCAGATCCCCAGTGCGGACATGGCACCGCTTGGTAAGCCATGCTGTGCTAGGCATCCCACATATAAAGTAGAGGAAGATGGGCATGGATGTTAGCTCAGCGCCAGTCTTCCTCAGCAAAAAGAAGAGGATTGGCAGCAGATGTTAGCTCAGGGCTGATCTTCCTCAAAAAGAAAAAAGAACTATGCTTTTAAGTAACACATGATCAATGAAAAATAATGACATGAATTAGAAAATACCTTGAACCACATTTCAACAAAAATATTTGAAATGAAAGCTGGTGAAATGCAGCTAAAGCAGTATTCAGAGGGACGCTAGTAGCCCTAAATGTTTACATGTTTTAAGGTTTCAGAAGAAAATCTGAAAATTAATGAGCTGGTATAGTTCTATTTACATGAAATCCCAGAAAGGACAGTGATAGGAAGCTTAAAAAGCACTGGGATTTGGGATGGGGGAGGGGAATGATTAGGGGCCAGAAGCAACTCTGAGATGATGGAGTGTTCCTGTCATGACTGACCACATCATCTGCATGCGCTGTGCTTCTCTCTGCAGGTGCATCTGGCTGGCACAGCCGAGTTCTGCATGGGGATTGGTGGACCTTGTGTGTGTGTATTGTGCTTCAGAAGAAAGTGAAGGGAATGAGCACGTTCTCACGCACTGATATGTGTTGGACCTCTTAGTGCTCCCACACGGGCCTGGGCTTCTGAGCAGCCAAGCATGATAAAGATACGAGAATGCAGCCCCCTCCCCAGAAAAGGCTCTTCGTGTTCTCAGGGCAGCAGATGTGGAGCCATCTGCTCCCATTTAACAAATACAAGCACCTTCCTTATTTCCCCCAGACCCCAGTGTTCATACCCATCCCTGAGGAGGGGTGACTGTGCCAGCTGCCCCAAGTGAGCTCCGAGGGTCATAACTTCCCAGCTCCTCTCCTGAGGTGCAAACCCCGTCTGCACACACAGGCGACATCTGTCCCCACTGTGTCACCCAAGGGGCCTGGGGCGTGGGGAACTGATACAAGGGGTTCTGTGAGTCACTGAGTCTGTCCCAGACCTCGTCTGGGATGTGCATCGCCCTGGGGCCACACGCCTACCTCATGGCTGGGGGAGAGATTTTCACCATTCACGTGTCTGCACTTTTCCAATTTTGAAAGTACTACCTATTTCAAAAGAACAGCTAAAATAGAAAGTAAGTCTGGCCTGAGCCTCCACTGGGGGCCAGGCCCAGGCCCAGGGCAGGAGCCAAGGTGTCCACAGCCAGGCACCTCGGCCGAGGAGTGTCAGAGGCAACAGATTCACTCTACAAATTCCAAAATAAATTTTCATTGTTAAAAAGTACCCCTCCCTACAGAGTCCGAGTCCGGGAGAGCATTTACCTTGATTGCTTTTTCCGTTAATTGTTTTGCTATTTTGTATCTGTCTAACTTGGGGGAAGAAGTCAAGTCACGGGAAATTCCTTGTTTTAACTCTGCAAAAGAGAAACAGACATCAAGGCACAGGAAAGAGACCCAGGAGTGCTCTAAACAGCGACATTCGGATGAGACCCCAGGCCTAATCACAAGGGTCCCATCAACTTTTCACCATCCCCCGCCACCGCCCACCTGCCCACACACCTGTCACCTGCTCTGTCCTGAGCAGACCTGGGGGCTGACCCAGGCCCAC
>NC_060285.1:658745-663811 GCF_021613505.1 Equus quagga | reverse complement strand
AGGCCCACAGCCGGGAGCAGCCGGTGCAGCCAGCCCTCCTCCACACCCGCGCAGCCCTCCTCCCCGCCCTCCTCCGGCCTCCACTCGCCCCCAGACCCTCCTCCTGCACCTCTTCAACACCCTCCCCAGCCTGCAAGCCCCTGGCCTCACCCTTTCTGTGCCCCCCGCCCGCGCTCCGGCAGCTCTGGCCTTGGGGCACTCTCGTTCCTTGCTGGGGTCCCCACCCGCTATGCTGCCACAGCATGACCCCATCTGCTTCCACCTGGGCCAGCCTCCCCGCCACCAGCCCCTGCTCAGTTCCTTTCTCTGACCCTGGCCACCAGTCTCCCATCAGCATACACCAGGCATTGTAGCATCCACCCTAAAACATAAAAGTGAAAACCCTCCTCCCTCGACTTGGCACCCTCCACACCCCCACCTGCTGGGCCCACCACAGACGTGGCTCGTGCTAAGGTTGTACAGGCGCAGACCAATCTGTGGTCACTCCCCTGGGTCCTGGCCTCTGGCAGCAGTGGACGTGCAGCCAGCAGACCCTCCCCCCCTGGGCTCCTGCTCACCCCTCCTCACTGCAGCCGCTTCTCTCTCCTCACGCCCTAACCGTGGAGGAGCCCAGGCCTGGACCTCAGAGCTCCCTGCTTCGCCTTCCATGACCACTTCCTGGGCCATCTCATCCTGTCTGGTGGCTTTTAATTCCACCGTGCCGATGCCCTGGAATCTACGTATTCTGCCCAGACCACCCAACCTCCCCACACCTCCTGGACCCATGGTCTCCGGATGTCCAAGGAGCCCTGCAGGTGGGACAGGCTGGCAGCAGACCCCCATCTACCTACCACCTGCTCCTCCTGCAGCCCCTCCACCCCGTGGGCTCCGGTTATCCCATGTCCACAGGGCCAACGGATTGAGACTAAAGCACCAAACCAATTCAAGGCGGGTGGTGCCATGACAGCTACGTGTCCACACAGGGAAAGCGAATGACAACCCCACCTGAGAAGACACACAGTTAATGTGAAGCGGACCACAGGCCTAATGCGAAAGCTAAACACACGAGGACTCTACAACCTCGGGTCAGGCAAAGTCCCAAGACCGCACACGAGGACTGACCACACAGGCTAAAGTGGGTGGATCGACTCATCAAAATCAAAACGCTGCGTCTACTATGAGAAGAAGAGGTGGGCCACAGACCGGAGGAAATGCTCACCGTGCAGACGTCCGACGGAGCCAGGCACAGGGAGCGCGCACTGAGTGACCCACGTCAGTGAAGTTCTGGAGCCCACGAGGTTACCTCTGGAGACAGAAGCCAGAGCAGAGACTGGACGGTACAAATGGCCTAACAGCATTGCCTCAAAGCAGACAAAGCAGGGCCAGCAGAGCGACCAGGAGAGCAAATCAGAGCCACAGCCACACCAAGTGACGAGACTGCTCTCAGGAACTGGCGACGCAGGTCGGTGAGGACAAAGATACAAACGTGACTGTCAGAACTGCACGCCACGAGCACACGGACCACCTCACTCCTCAGCCGCTGGGCACAGGAATCCCAGGTCCCAAGGGACATTCAGTAAAACTGACCACCGAGACGGTCGCAGAAAATTTCAAACGGGGTTGTAATCACACCAATTTGTCCCCGATCACAGAGCCGTGAAGTCAGGAATCAGGAATCAGTAACAGAACAAACTACCAAACATACTTCTAAACAACGCTTGTGCCGGAGAAGAAACCAAGATGGAAAGTACTGCATATTTCTTAACTAAATGACAATTAAAAACCAATTATCTGGGCTGGCCTGTGGCGTAGTGGTTGGGTTTGGCACACTCCTCTTTGGCGGCCCTGGGTTCGTGGGTTCAGATCCCAGGCGTGGACCTATACCACTCATCAGCCATGCTGTAGACGCAACCCACATACAAAGTAGAGGAAGACTGGCACAGATGTTAGCTCAGGACTAATCTTCCTCAGCAAAACAAACAAACAAACAAAAAATACCAATTATTAAATCTTGTGAGCCACAGCTAAGCATGTTTACAAAGAGGCTTTTAGCTGCATATACTAGAAAATAATAAAAGCTAAAAACAGTGAGTTAAGGGGCTGGCCCAGAGGCGTAGTGGTTAAGTTTGGATGCTCTGCTTCAGCGGCCGGCGGTTTGCAGGTTCAGATCATGGGCGCAGACCTAGCACTGCTCATCAAGCCATGCTGTGGCAGCATCTCACATAAAATAGAGGGAGATTGGCACAGACGTTAACTCAGGGCCAGTCTTCCTCACACACACACACACACACACACACACAAACAGTGAGTTAAGCATCCATCTCAAGACTGAGAAAGGACACAGTAAATTTAAACCCAAAGAAATTACATGAAAATTATTAAAGAGGAGACATTAGTGACATTATTAAAAATTCAATAAAAAGGACCAACCAAGCCAGGGTTTCAGCCTGATAAATTAATGAATGACTGGTGAGAGCGACAAGTGAAAAAGAGAAAAGGCATAAAAAGTACTAACAGGACAGGGAAACTCTTTATGTATTTAAAATCTAAGAGGATATCATGAATTTTATGGCAACAAATTAGAAATTTACGTGAAACGGAAAAATTCCTGGAGAAATACACATTACCAAAACAGATGCAAGAAGAACTAGAAGATATATATAATACAGAAACTAAATCTGAATTTTAACTCCTTCCCGTACAGGAAACTCCAAGTTAACGGCTTCATGGGTGAATGCCACCAGCATCTAATCCTGTACAACTTATTCTGGGAGCAGAAAGTGCGTGTCTGCTCCTAACACCTCACAAGAAAGTAAGATCACAACCCGATGGGACTCAACACGGATGACAAAATCAGACAGAAATAATGAGCAAAGTACACCGGCGACACACAGAAAGGGCACCACGTCCCCGTGACCTCGGGTTACCCAAAGGCTGGATTGAAAACCAAGCACCATAATTCACCACATGAAGAGAAGAAATAAAAATCATAAAACCTACCCCCATAGACACAGAAATATCTTAATAAACCTTAATTTCCATTCTGGCTGAAAACTTTTGGGGGGTGCCAGCCCTGTGGCTGAGTGGTTAAGTCCGCACACTCCGCTTCGGCAGCCGGGTGTTTCGGCGGTTCAGATCCTGGGTGTGGACATGGCACCGCTCATCAGGCCATGCTGAGGCGGCATCCCATATAGCACAACCAGAGGCACTCACAACTAGAATATACAACTATGTACTGGGAGGTTTTGGGGGCGATTAAAAAAAAGATTGGCAACAGTTGTTAGCTCAGGTGCCAATCTTTAAAAAAAAAAATTTGGGGGGGCTAGGAAGCACATAAACAGGCTGGCAGAGATCCCCCCAGCACCCAGATTTGGTTTCTAAACCCCACTCTTGCACCCGACTGGAGGGACCAGAGCTCTCAGGACTGTGATTCCTGATCTGGGACATGGGAGCCCACGATGGTGACTGACTGGACACAGTCCAGATGTCAGAAAGATTCTCAAAAGTTAGAAAGCCTCACAGACAGAAATCTCACCCAAGTCCGTGGGAAAAGCCGGATATGCCAACACATTCCCTGGAAATGGGTAACTGATGGCAGAAACAAGCACTTAAGCAGAACTTCCGGAAGGATCTGAACTCCACTGAGGCCACAGAGCCCTGTGGGAAAGCCCAGTGCCTCATGTGGGAGAGACGGCCCACACCAAAGGGCCAGGAGGCTGCCGAGTCTGGGAGGGGGTGGGGCACCACAGGAGCTGTGGTGGCCATGCCATGGGCAGGGTTGTGATCACATCATAGTTCCCACCTCCCTTGGCCAGGCCCAGGTTCTTCATGACCCCAGCACTGACTCGGAAGTATTCTCCAAGCAACCTCCTGCATCTCATCCCATCTCAGAAGGATTCTCCAGGGAACCTCCCACAGCAGGGGACTCAGACAGGTGCCAGGGGCCAAAGCACCACCCTTCAGAGTGGCCACGGGAAATACAGGGCTGGCCAGCACTGTCCCAGTGACCAGTCATGGCACCGATGATGGGATGGACAGACACTGTGGGTAAAATTAGACGAGAGCCCCACCTCTGAAGGAGTCCTGGCAAGACTTAACCCAAAGCCATGGAGCTCTACATCCCACCTCCAGGTCACAAGGTGCATAGAGGGACAGAGGAACAGGCTAAATGCCACCATGATGCAGTGCTGAGACAAATCCCCAAGGTGGGACCCTCTACAGAACAAGAGGCTGTCTGCACCAAGGAGTCTATGTCTTAAAAACCCCAGTCAAGAGGACTGGTTATTCTAGATTAAAAGAGACAACCTAACGCAATGTGTGGCCCTTGATCAGATTCTGATTTGAACAAACCAACAGTAAAGTTATTTGGGGGAAAACTGGGGGAATATGAACATATTTTGGGCATTGGGTTTTATTAAGGAATTACTGTTCATTTTATTGAGTGTGAAAAAGAGTTTGGTTATGTAATAAACGTCATTTTTAGAGATATACAGTAAATATCTAGACACATACTAATATTTCTTTAGAAAATATTAATAAAATTTTAATAAAATCATTATTAAAGATAAAAGAGAGATAGTCCGTAATATTAAAAAGATGAGTTTCGACCTGGCCCCATGGTCGAGTGGTTAAGTTTGTGCGCTCCACTTCAGCGGCCCAGGGTTTCGCTGGTTTGGATCCTGAGCACGGACAGGGCACCACTCATCAAGCCATGCTGAGGCAGCATGCCACGTGCCACAACTAGAGGGACTCATAACTAAAAATATACAACTATGTACTGGGGGGCTTTGGGGAGAAAAAGGAAAAATAAAATCTTACAAAAAAAAGACTTTAAAAAGATGAGTTTGTCAGGAAAACAAAAAAAAATTCCAAATGTGTGCATACTGTGGAAATTAACAAAAGAAACCTTAACTAAACTGGATGGGGAAGGCCTGCAGGGGGAGCTCTCAGCCCCATCACACATCAGTTACACCAAACACGAAAAGACAAACGCTTGTATCTTCCACCCCAAGTAACACCACTCTGGTACCAAAGGGAGATTTCTCTCCCAGCCCGGTAACAGCCCAGCCAATGAGAAGCGCCACAGC
>NC_060285.1:655326-658735 GCF_021613505.1 Equus quagga | reverse complement strand
AGAAGCGCCACAGCCCAGCCAATCAGAAGCGCCACAGCCCAGCCAATGAGAAGCCATTGCTCCCTGAACTGTTACTTTTCCCCAATGGACTTTCTTTTAGGACAGCCCCACCCTACTCCCCTTTTTTCTCTATAAAAGCAGCTCCCTCCTTTGTTCTCTGGATTTGTCTGTGGTTTGCCATAGTATGCATACTGAATTGCAATTCTTTGAGCTATTCTGGAATAAACTCATTTTGAGGCTAAAATAACAGGTGAATTTGCTTTTTAAGTTGACTATAATAATAGAGCTTCAAGGCATAGAAATACACGAGCTGACAGAACAACAAAAACAAAGACAGAAAACTCTCAATCATATTGGGATATTTTAGTCTGCTTCTCTCAGTAAATTAAAGATAAAACAAAGAATCAGTAGAATGTAGCAGATTTGACCATTAGGATTAACGAATTGGACCTAAATGACATGCATGGACACCATGTCCCACAACTTGAGGCACACATTTTTTTCACATACACATCTTCCAACACAGATCACATGCTAGGCTACAGACAGTGTCAACAAATTTCAAAGGATTGAAATGATACAGATTAAATCTCTGACAACAGTTGAATCAAACTAGAAATTCATAACAATGAGGTAACTAGAAATTCTTCTAACTTCTAAAAAGTTAAGCAGCACACTTTTAAAATAATACATGGATCAAAGGAGAAAGCAAATGGAAATTTTAACATTATTTGAATTGAATGATAATGAAAATATGACATGTCAAAGCATTACAATGCAGCTAACATAGTGACTAAAGGGAAATTTATAGATTTGAATGCATATATTAGAAAAGAAAACTAATTGAAAATTCATTATCTAAGCCACTATCCCAAGAGGCTAGAAAGAGAACAACAATCAAACAAAAAGAAAGTAGAAGACAGGAAATAATAAAGACAAGAACAGAATTCAACTAAGTAAAAACACGTGTACTAAAGAAAACTAACAAAACCAAAAGTTGGATCTTTGAAACAATTTTTTAAATTTATAAACCTCTAAATAGATCAAGAGAAAACATGAATTACCAATATCAAGAATGAAAAAGACATCATCGATTTTATACATATTAAAATGATAAGATATTATGAACATCCACACGCCAATAATTTGACAGTTCATATGAAATGAACATTTTCCTTGAAAAACATAGCTTATCAAAACTGACATACAAGAAACAGAAAATCCAGATAGTCTTATTTCTGTTAAAGAAATTAATCCCACAATTAAAAGGTTCCCCACAATGAAAACTCCAGGTCTAGATGGCTTCACACATCAATCTTTCCAAACATTTAAGGGGAAGAAAATACCTATATAAACTCTTTCATTGAATAAGGAAATAGGAAACTCTTTTCAACTCTTTTTAGGAGGCCGTACATTTAATATCAAAATCTAACAAGGACATCATAGGAAAGGAACAATACAGGTCAATCTCACTCATAAAAATAGACATAAAATCTTAAAACATTTGTAAATCAAATCTGGTGATGCACAAAACAACACAACATGACCAGATGAGGTTTATTCCAGGAATACAAAATTGGCTTAATATTTGAAAATCCATCAATATAATCTACCACATTAATAGACTAAAGAAAAAAATACATATTATCATCTCAATAGATGTGGAAGAAAGCATGTGATAAAATGTAATAACTTCATTTAAAACTCTCAGTAAACCAGGAACAAAAGGGGTTTCCCTTAAAGCTTATAGCAACATCATACTTCATGGTGAACTATTGAGCACTTTCTCCCTCAGTTTGGGAACAAATAAAGATGTCCACTGCACCACTTCTATTCAACGTTACACTGAGAGTACTAGCCAATGCAATTATGCAAGAAAAGGAAATAAAAGGTATAAAGATTGAAAAGATTTGCAGGTGCTGATTGTGTATGTAACAAATCTAAATGAAGCTACAAGCCATTGGAATCAGTAAGTGTATTTAACAAGGGCACCAAATACCAAGTCGGCATAGTAGAATCAATTGTATTCCTATATACTAGAAACACAGAAAATGAAACTCAAAAATGTCATCTACAGCAGCATTAAAAACATTAAATATCTAGGAGTAAATCTAACAAAAGAAGTCTTGCATAGCAATACGCTGAAAGCTACAAACATTCCTGACAAGAATTAAAGAACTAAGTGTTCATGGGTTGGAAGACAATATTGCTAAGATGTTAATTCTCACCCAAATTGATCTATAGATTGATTATAATAAAAATTAAAATCCCAGCAGGATGGGGGGAGGGGATGAGGGGGTTAAATTAACAATTCGATTCTAACATTTATATGGCAACGCAAAAGTCCAAGAAAACCTAAACAAATCTTGAAGAAGAGTCAGAAGACTTACACTAGGAACCATTAAGACTTGTTATATGGCTACTAGAATTAAAACAGGGTAGTATAGGAGAGAATGGAGAACCCAAGAATAGACCTCTGCCTGACTTTCACATGAGCACCCTGGACCGGCCAGCCGCCGTCTCTGACTGATTCGGCCACCCCATCCGCTTGATAAACCGAGGGCATCTAGGGGGCAGCCCTGACGCTGGGTCTCCACCTGGCCGGGAGGACAACACTCACTATTTTCTTCTCTCCGGTCTCCTTCCGACGAGGCAGACGGGAGCTTCTTCCTCTCCCCCGGCTCCATTCCGGCCGCCGGCAGCTTGCCTTTCCTCCCTCTGGCCGCGGGGGCCCCTGCAGGGAGGGGTATCAGTGATGGAACAAGCGGGAGCTGCCCTGTGGGGCGGGGCAGGTCTGGGGATCCCAGGGTGGGCCAGGGCTGCGTCCGGGTTCTGAAGCCAGGTCAGGGCAGGTCTGGGGTCGGGGCAGATCTGGAATGGGGGGCAGGTCTAGGGTGGGAGGGGAGTGGGGCAGGTCTGGGGTTGGGGGAGAGCGGGTGGAAAGTCTGGGGTAGGCGGGAGGCCTGGGATTGGGGAGTCAGGTCTGGGATTGGGGGGCAGGTCTGGAGTTCCAAAAAGGAGGAGATCTCGGGTTCCAAGGACAGAAAGGAGGTGGGCAAGCCTGGAGCCCCAAGGGGAGTGGGAGGGCGGGTCAGGGGTGGAGGGGTGGAGGAGTGGGCAGGTCTGGCGTTGGGTGAAGGTCTGGAGTTCCGAAGGGGGTGGACTAGAATCCCGCGGCGGGCGGGGCGGGGCGGGGTCCCGTCTGGGATGCGCAGGGAGCAGAGGCCGGTTCCGAGGGGAGGTGGGACCCGTGCTCACCCGGGACCGGCCCCGAGGCGCGCGCTGCGCCCCTGCCCCTCGCCGCGCCGCCCTGCGTCCCGCGGTTGCCCGGAGCAACGGGCCGGGGCCGCTGGGGGCGCAAGCGGCCGGCGCGGGGCGTGGGGCTGCGCGGGCGCGCGGGCGGCTGGGG
>NC_060285.1:605849-654926 GCF_021613505.1 Equus quagga | reverse complement strand
CTGCGCGGGCGCGCGGGCGGCTGGGGGCGGCGGGCGAGGCTCCGGCGGCGGCGGCGTTGCGCGCGGGGTGCGGGCTGCAACGGGCCGCAGTCGGTAGCGCTCTGGCTGGGGCTGGGGCCGGGTTCGGGGCGGGGGCCGGGGCGTGGGACCGCGCGGGCCATGGTGTCCGCGGAGAGCAGTGGCCGCCCCGGCCCCGCCCGTGGAACCGCAGTCCCGCCCCGCGCCCGGCTGTCGAGATTACACAGACCCGCCCGGTATTCGGAGCCCCCAAGTCATAAAGACCCGAGGGTCACAACCGGCCCCCAGTGACCAGCCCGGCCGCCGAGCAGGCTCCGCCCGCCACCCTCCCCGCCCGCCTCTTTACCCCCACCCCGGGCCTCCCCCCAGCGCCCCCATCCCGCGCCGGCCTCGGGTCGGAGACGGCGCGCACAGTCCGCGCGGGGGGATGCGGGGCCGAGGCCTGCGGGCGGTCCGGGCGGCCGGGGCAGCTCCCTGTCCCGTGGAGCGACTCGGGGCGGCCTCGCGTCTCCAGGGTCACTCATGGGGCCCGCGCCACCGCCAGGGTGTCCCAAGCGCACCCAGGTACCCCGCCCCCCAGCTGCCCCCGACTCCTCCTGCACTCGGTTTCCTTCTTGGTCGCCGCCTCTCAACCGGCATCTTTGTGGAGGGAAGACCCACCCAGCTCATGAGTCACTTTCTGAAACCTAGATGTCATCTCTATTTTGCATTTAACTTCCCAAGATAGCCCAAAAGTGTGGTTCTGCTCCCACTTTGAAGCAGCCGTGGAGACTCTGCGGGTGGGCGGTTCTCCTGGGTGGGGATGGGTCCCTCGTGCCCCCTTCCCGTGTTCACCCAAGGAAAGCCACTGGCTCTCACCAGATGCCACCTCCAGGCTGGCCTCAGGGCATACATAAATCGTAAATAAATTAAAAGGTGGCCCTCTCCTCCACCCGGCCTCCTGTGCTCTCCCTCATAGCTTCTTCAGAACCCAGGCAAGGAGACACCTGAGACACAATTAAACAGGCCTCGGCCACGTTTACATGTTAGCATTTATTGTTCACGGAGCGTTAAACTGTGTCAAACAAAAATGTCAACTGACAGAGACAGAATTATAAGTTTTTTAAATGCCATTTGTCTGGAGTTTTCAAGCTCTCTCTAACATAAGAAAGTGCGAGCCAGTATTAAGCCCTGGGCACCTAATTCTGGCTCTAAGACTCAGGCTTTCCGGACCCCAAGAAGATGCAGCGTTGCCCGCGCTGCCCCTGGGGCTCCCATCGCAGGCCCCAGAGCAGCTGCCACCTGCTGGGAGCCACGGGAAGGGACGTGGCCCTGCTGCTGTGGGGTCTGCAGGAGAGCCGCCTCCTGCGTGCACATTGCTGGGGACATGGCGAAGGCATTTGCAGCCCAGCCCCTCACACTGTCCTTGCTTTCTGCAGCTGCCGAGGACAGCAGAGGGGCTGGTCTGGCCCCTCACAGAGCAACGTCAGAGTACCCGCCGTTCAAGTGTCTCACCTGCGCTCCTGCTGTCTGACTGAAAATGATGACCCACTTGTCACAAGTGCTGTGAGGATACCCTGGAGCCAGTCACTCCTGCTCAAAAGTGAGAAACCAGGGAGGCTCCTCGAATCCCCTCACCAGGTCTAGACGGCCAGCCCAAGGCTGCATGAATGTCCCTCAACTTAGTAAAGAGCAAAGTTAGCGTCTCCCAGCACGGTGCTGCTCACCTCCTGCTACAGAAGGAAAAAAACAACCCCTGCGATGAAAGTGCTGCCCGAAAGCAACTCCTACAGCCGTGGACACTGCGCTCTCACAAGGGCGCCCGACTCCTGGAGTTACTAGCCCTTCTCAGCTAACAGTTCTTCTAGAAGATTCCAGGTGAACTCAGGGACAGGAAGATGGCACACAAACTAATTCTTGGCTATTATTTTAACCAAAACAAATGTTATTCTCACACCCAAACCGTCCCTGCTGTCTGGCAGGGGGCAGGGGCAGACAGAGGGGACGCCTAGTCTGGGATAGATCTCTGGTGAGTAAGGATTAGGTACCTACTTGTTAGGAGACAGAGGACTGGAAAAGGCCCCGGGACGCCTGTGAGGATTCCTGCACTCTAGCCAAGTACTGGGAGTGGGAGCAGAGCCACCACGGCAGGAGAGAGGGCCCAGCCTTGCCCAGGTCCCCAAGGCCATCGAGACACTGAGAAGTGGTCCAGCTGGTTTTCAAAGCCTTAGACACAGCCCCACCCAAAGAACGCTGCACTGTCACAGCAGACAGGGGTCCATCTGCGCGTGGGTGTTGACATCGGGCTCAGGAGCTGGGGACCCAGGGACATGTGCAGACTGAGCAGCTGCTGAGCTGGGTCTCCACACGCCATGCAGGACATGCGGACACAGACCAGTGCCACTGAGCAGATGGGGTCCTTCCTGAATAACTTGGCTTGAGTAAGAAGGGAGGGCAGGCTGGGACCATGGATTCACGTAGGCAGAGCCCTGTGCAGGGGGTGGGGCTGCTGGTCAAGGAGACAGTGCCCAGCAGGCTTGGCTCCTCCATCTGAGCACCTCTCGGAAGAGAAACACCAAAATGGGTGCATCCACACAGGGCTGAGCACAGAGTGTCTACTGGCTGGATACAATATGTGCTCACCAAAGTGGGCAGGGCAGCCGGCCACAAAATGGAAACCCAGAGATCCAAGTCTCCCTGAACAGCAGCGCCTGGATGGTCCAGCTCCACCCTGAGCCCCTTCCCACCTGGGGGCCGGAGCCACTGCCCCTGTGGTCGGGCCACGTTGGGAGCACTGAACTCACCATCCAATAAGCACAAATGGTCAACATTTGCCTATTTCAAAATTAAACTAATAACAAGTGAAAACCACCTGAAGCCCGGCCCACCCTCACAAGGGGAAGGGCGAGTTGGAAAGGAGGGGCTTGGGGACACCAGTCTGCAACTCAGGGTGCTGGGGCCAGGCCGGCCCACGCTCAGGCTCCCCTCCCGCGTCACTGGGCCATTTGCACCACGACAGCTCTCCAGGCTTTCTCCTTGTCAAACTCCTTCAGGGGGCTTCTGGACACCTGTGACCAAGACAGGCAAAGCGTTATTTCTCCACGGCCAGCCATGTGCAGGAGGGTAGGGAGGAAAGCTCCATCAATTTGAGAGCTTTTCTCAGCCATGAAAGAAGGGACCTGGGGGAGGAAAGAGAGAGGGAGATGGAGGCCTCTGCGCCTCCACTCTCTCACAGGTGCGGGTGCCTCTGCCCACGTCCACACTTTGTCTCTGCCGTCCTCCACAGGAATGGAGGCTGGGCTGGGGTGGGGGCTGCCATGGGTGGGCACTTGCCTCAGTCGAGGAGGACCTCAGTGGAATCCCCACCTGCTCCTCCTGCCGGTTCCCCGTGGGCAGGGCTGCATCCCAGCAGTGGCAGAGCAAGTGTCTGCATCCAGCAGGTACTCAATAAGTAAATACTCACTGACTGTGGGAATGATACACTCCACAATGTGAGAATAAATGGGCGGGGGGGAGGGGCAGGGTGAGGACCTCCAAGCTCTTCCTGGGGGCAGGGGACGGATACCCTACCGAGAAGGGGTCTGACCCGGCCCAGAAGGTGTGAAGGTAGCAGCCAAGGGCCTGACCCCTAGGGAAGGAGGACACTAAGGCAGCTGTTGGGCCCGGCCCTGAGCCCCTGGAAGTGGCAGTTCTGGAACCTGGTGGGAGGACTCATTCACCTGACTCTGCATCTTGGTGTCCCCACACAGAACCAGGTCCATCTCACATAGGGCTGGGGACAAAGCCACCCCCACAGGAGACTGACCACAGCTGGATGAAAATGACAATGTCTGAGAAGTGTGACGAAGGAACAGTGCTGGGAAGGATGGGGAACATCCAGGTCACTGAGGAAGGGTTGGTGGCAGGAGCACACCCCTAGGAAGAGCGGGGATCAGCCCAGGCAGTGGCCCGGCGAGTACGAAGGCCCAGAGGCCAGCAGCGCCAGGTGTGTTCCAGGCTGCCAGCCGGTGTTGTGCAGAACCCAGGGGAGCAGGACATGAGGCCATCAGGGATGGGAGGAGCATCCCGTCCACCCCAGTGGCCCTGGAGGGCCCTGCAGCAGCCTCCCGGGCACAGGGCACCATGCACCTGATGGCAACGCTGACCCCCCAGGCTTTCAGTTGTGGGGGGATGAGAGGCAGGCCCTGGGGAGAGTACCATCCAAGTAGCCTGGAGCCTGGCAGAGGGGCTGGTGCAACTCCTTCCAGAGCCTGCCACCAGAGGTCATTAATGCCACATCTGTAGGCAGCTGGATGGGAGACCTGTTCCCAGCAGAGCCGTGTCCCCAAGAGGGCCCAGAAAAGGACCCTCTGTGACCTGTTCAAACCTTTGCAAAGTTTTCTTCAACATTTTTAAGAGTAAAACTAAAAGCATTCAGGCCTTAATATTTTTTCAGAAATGAATTTGTGTTTCCCTAGCTAGCTTTAAAAAAGGTATTGTATGTTTTACTTCTTCAAGATTTTTCTGGAGTGTTTCAAAAAATACAAAGTGACACACGGTCTTGAAAGAAGTCAGCAATGGTAGGTTGTCATTTTGCATGGGGCCCTGGTGGCCGCCCCCCCCCCCCCCCCCCCGGACAGGGAGGTTGCCCTCTCCAAGACCACTCACCTCTCCCGACGGGCACTCCTGCTGGCCAGGCTGCGTGGCGTCCCAGGACGCGCCCACCTTGAAGCTCACGCATTGGAGGACGGTGCCTGTGTTGAGGCTTGCCTGTAGCAGCAGCTCCAGCATCAGAAGCAGCAAGAGCACGTCGTAGGATTGCTGGCAATGAAAACAAGCTGCATCAGCGCAGTGCCCTGACGCCCCATCCTGGCTCTCGGCTGCCCCAGGCCCCACTCCAACCAAGGAAACAATGCAAAAGCTTCTCTGTGCCCGTGGCCTGTGGACATCCCGCTTCCAAAGAGTGGAATTCGAGCCCTTGAGTGAGTCTATGTCTAACAGTGTCAGGTACATTCACTCTCGGGCCCTTCCAGCCCAGCTGTGGGCTATCATTTCACAACCGAGTAGCCATCACTCGGTCAGCGAACGAGAATGAGGACGTCAATTCTGCTATAAGTTCTCTTGTCCCGGGTTTCACAGATAGGCACAAAAACGACCCGCAGGCGGCCAAGCCCTGCGGATACTGCTGGCTGCTCACGGTCAAGTCTTCCATACCCCCAACAGCCTCGGGTCAACGAGGGAGCCAGGAAAAACACTGGTGGCCACACCAAGGGTGTCCGTATGGGACAGAAGCGACCGGTTATGTATAAGCAGGAAACATGCTCTCGAGATTGGCAGTCTGCTCTGGTGGGCCCTGAGCCGGAGGAAGGAGACTGACCCCATGCCGGGGCCCCAGGACACAGGCGCCATCAATGGATAAGCCTCAGCTCAGGCTGGAGGTTGCTGGAGAGGAGCGGGTCTGAGGAGCGCCCTAGACCAGAGCGAGCGACAGGGGCGGGGGGGGGGGGGGGGGGGGGCGCCGCAGACTCCTGCTGGCCAGAGACGCGCCCGCTCCTCACTGACCACAGAGGAAGCCCCAGCAGCCACAGAGACGCCGGCAAAACACCGCGCCCTCCCACGCGCACCCCGCCCCGCCCCATGCCACGCTTCATGTGCACCCCACCCCACACGCACCCCGCCCCGCCCCCCGCCCCTCCCCACGCGCACCCCACCCCGCCCCACTCCCCTCCCCACACGCACCCGCCCAGCCCCACGCACACCCCACGCGCACTCCGCCCCGCGCCACGCAGGTGGCCGTCCCAGCCTCCAAAATACAAAGCAACTGAATGGTAACACAAAAAAGAACCCAACACCCATACAGTATCACCGCTACAAAAAAGAAACAATAACAGCTCTCCTCGAGTTAATGTATAAAGTTAATGGCGAGTCCAATAATAAAAAACTGCAACGTTGGACTTTCTGGAGCCAGGCAAGTGGATTCTCGAATTAACACCGAAAAGCAAACAAGGAACAAAGGCCAGGTGCCCACCCCTGCCGAGCAGAGCGTGAGTGTGGGCACCGACCGCCGGGTGGTGAAGCCTGTCGTGGACGCGCCACAATCCGACGCACGTCACACGTGCACGACCCGCTGACGGCGGGGAAGGCTGAGGGCAGGAGCAGGCCCACAGCCAGACAGGCTGAGCACGCGGCGAAGGCGGCGCCTCGAACGACTGAGGAAAACAGGGGCTTTCTAATAAAGGGTGTTTGAACCACTGAAGAGCCATCTGAGAAAAGATGAAGTTGGGTTCATTCTCTATGCTGAGCTCCAGGATAAACTCCAGCTGGAAACGCAAGTACTAGCCTTTCTAATTACAACTTAAACCCAGAAGCAACAAAGGAGAATACTGATAAATTTAATTACATAAAAACAAAAAAAACTTCCACATGACAAAAATCACAACAAGCAGAATGAACAACTGCCAAGCTGAGGCCATTATTTGCATTTTTGTTAAGAGGACTGGTCTCCCTAATGTTAGCAGAGTTCTCAAAGCCTACCAGAAAATGGGGAAAAGACACTCACAGGATTTCCTGGAGAAGACACCCAAACACCATCATACTAGGCACTTGTCACCACCACTCACATTCAAAGAGATGCACAGTACAGATGCACCCGTGTTACAAAACTCAGTGTGACAACCCTGTGTGGGGCCAAGAAAAACAAGGAAATGGGACCCCCGCAAGGGGGATTTGTTGAGATCTAACAAACCCTAGAAGCATCTACCCTGGGACCCAGCAACCCCTCTCCTAGCTAACTGTCCTAAAGATGCACCACACAGACTCGAAACCAAGAGTCGTCATTCCTGACAGCAGATGGCTGGGAGTAACCCTGTCTCCATCACCAGGGACTGGTCGGGCGGGCTGGGCCACGTTGGAGTGTGCATTCGTGATTAAAGGACACAGCTCTGACGCCTCTGGGTCCTGGGGAAACACCAGGACAGATTAGTAAGTCTAAAAAGAGAAAGAAAAAGCAAGATGCAGAGAGGTGTTTAGAGTGTGGGGGCTGCTCTGTAAGAAGGAAGGAAAATGAAAATAAGCCGGCACCTGCAAGAGGAGCAGGGAGCCAGTGATGGGCCACACTCCTCTGAGAATGGAGGGCAACAGTTTGACTTTTGAACCATGTGAAAGTTTTATACACTCAAAAATGCTATTAAAAAGCAAAAAAGCATCAAACCCTGCAACTGAATGCAAACCAAAACCATTAAACTTGACTGTGTATCAAATCAACAGCACAGGCACACACAGAGGGGACTGTCCACATAGCGAGGGACCAGCCTCCTCAGTGGGATAGGGAGCTGCCACCTCACTCGGCAGGTGTGCCCCTGGTAGTGATACTGGTCTCGTAACTGTGAAAATTCTGTGTGTCTTGTATGGTAAAGTAGTAACTATATTCAATATCATCAGGAAACAAGATTTTTGGAGTAAGAAAAAAGGATGCAGATATAAAATAATGGAAGTTAAGAAAAAAACATAAAATGTGACATTTGAATTGGAAATACCAATATAAATTCAGGTTTTTGAATATATATATATATATATATTTCTCTGTTCTTCCACTGAAAGGGCTTAGAAGCCATGACACTGCAGAAGGAATGAACACATGAGCCCCCAGATCTGGATTTCCACATGTCGTCCCTCCAAAGGGCCGGGGTGTGGCTGAGGTGGGGCACAACGCAGTGAGCCAGGGCCGTCTCCAGTGTCTGCATGGAGAGGCTGACCGGGTTGCACAGGGGGCACAGGGATGCAAAGTGCTCCCTCCGGCCACGCCCGTGTCAACTTAAGCATCAGAGGACAACGGCTTCAGCAAATCATGACGACCTGTGAGTCCCTGTGGGGCGCTGAGGAAAAGGAGTGCTGTTGTCACATGAGCGGGCCAGCTCACATAGGAGCAGGAGTGAGCCCTGGATCACTTCATTTCACTCCTCAACGTAAAAACGACTCAGGCAAGGACTAGCCGTCAGTGCTAGGCCACAGGTGACAGGTGCTGGAACATCTGCATGGTGCCCAGGCCGACCCCACTGCGAGAGGGAACGCGAGTGCACCTTTCTGGGGCACTCTGCAGCAGCCGCAGAACCATAGGCCATAACACCACGTGCTCCTGAACTCACTCCTGAGGACGCCACAGGAAACAGAGCCACAGGTGGGACCATCGCCCAGACAACTGGCCTGGACTCCAAAAAGGCAGAGTCACGGGGAAAGGTGGGGACTGTCCTGATTGGAAGAGGCCAGAGGGCAAGTGTGGCCCCAGCCGCCTCCTGCTCCGAAAACTTCAGCCCACAAGCATCTTCTTGGGATGATCCCTGGAAACTGGATGAGATACCACGGGATAATTTTAGCCATCTTAGGTGTGACAGTGGGATTACGGGTGTGTGGGAGACTCTCTTTACTCTTAGAAATGCCAAGGTATTTGAGGGTGAAGGCTCATGTGGTCAAACACTTGCCACTCATTTTCAGATGCTTCTGAAAATGACATGTGTGTGCACTCTGCCCACCTGTGAGTGTAAACACACACCTGTAGAAGCAACGCCCTCACCACTGGAGAACCTCAGGTTTACTGCACTATTCTTTTAACTTCTTTTATTTTTTTTAAGATTGGCACCTGAGCTAACATCTGTCACCAATCTTTCTTTTCTTTCTTTCTTTCTTCTTCTTCTCCCCAAAGCCCCCCAACACATAGTTGTATATTCTAGTTGTGAGTGCCTCTGGCTGTGCTACGTGGGACGCTGCCTCAGCGTGGCCTGATGAGCGGTGCTAGGCCTGCGCCCGGTATCCGAACCTGCGAAACCTTGGGCCACCAAAGAAGAGCAAGCACGTGAACTTAACCACTCGGCCATGGGGCCAGCCCCATCAACTTCTCTGTTTGAAATGTCTCATGATAAATATTTAGGGGAAATACCACCTATACTGGAAAAAATGCAAGGAATCTAAGAAATAAACCAGCCACTTGTGCCTGAGTGTGTGAGAGAAGATGAAGTGTCACTGAAAGACCGTCCTGGTTAAAGGTGCATGCGCCCAGAAAGGCTCTCGATTCTCCCCAAACTGACCCATAAACCTATGGATTTTCAATGGAAATTCCGATAGGGTCTCATGAAACTTGACAAATGACAGATCCTAAAACGTGACCGAAAGAAGAGAGGGCAAGAGAACTCAGGGTCAGTGTGAAGAAGGGGTGTCTGGCTGAGCTCAGGGCCACAGTGAGACGGGGCAGGATGTCCCAAAGCTACAAAGACAGACACAGCCCAAGTGGAACAGGGCTGGGGCAGAGCTGGCCTCGCCAGCCAGCGAGATAAATGGGTGTCAGAGAGTGGGGTACAGACACCTGGCTGTCCACAGAGAAAAGCCTCGTGCTCCACACAGAACCAGCTCCACGCAGGCAGGCTGTCTGCAAAGCCAGCCCTGGCCTCTTCTCACACGAGCGCCACATCACACGAGCACAGCAGCCCCATGTCTGTAGAGCTTTAAAAGAAAGCAGGAGAGCACACACCTTGATGGCCGGTGGGTAGTCTCTAAAGATCTCCAGGATCCTCATCACGCTGAACGACAGGTATCCAGAGGCTGTGAACAGCAGCGGGGACGTGAGGCTGCAGATGGCAATCAGCACCTCCACCTGACGGACAGCAGACAAGAGCGCGCTGTGGCGTCCCCACAGGTCTGGGAGCTGCCGCGGGGACAGGGACCGCTGGTCAGCTACCTGATGTGCGCCTGTGAGTGCATGTGCCTGGGTTCAGCACAGAGCTCGGTTTGCCCATTAATTCAAAGCATGCTGCTGTGTCATGTGGGTTTTCCCAATTTATGCAAAATTCTCCACTCCATGTTGAAAAAAATAACACTTAGGAATTGATGGCCTCCTCCCGCTGCCCAAAAACCCATTGTTTTAGCCTTCTAAGACTCTTCTCACATCATGGAGTGAGGCCCAGATTGTCTCAGAGGCCACACAGCCAGTGTCCAGGCCGCACTTCACAGGAGCATGGACGCTCACACTGCAGGGCATTCCGGCCAGGTTGAGTGGCGGCCACTGTCAAACAGCCGGCCACCTGACAAGACGCAAGACGAAGCTAGAGCCTGGGCTCCTCCTCCCCTCTTTGCTGAGTCACAGGAGTTTCTCCCAACTTCCACGCCAAGCATGCTCATTTCCGGTTGTTTCCACAGACTGTCCAGCCCTGGGAACAGTCGCGAGGCTTCCCCAGGCCTGCCCCCATCCCTGGACACTCCAACTGCCTTGCCCAGCCCGGCAGCCCTGCAGCCCGGTTCCCGTGGCTGCCACCACGGTGGGCGCCTCATCACACAGCAGCCATGGAAGGGACAAGCCAGGCCCTGGCACCACTCAGTGGGTGGGATGGGGATGGGGCTTCATTTACCAGACACTTGCTGGGACACTCCGCTGTCACATGGCTTGCAATGGCGCTTGGAAAACACTGAGAGAAAAGAAAAAAGAAATACTTCAGAGGTGACAGTTCAAGAGTCAAATTTCACACGTGTGCTCTTCTGGGTCGATGGGAGCCATGCTCCTCCCAACAGAGTGGGGCTGCCTGCAGGGCATCAGGGCCGGCCAGACAGGTGATGGAAGGCAGGGTGCTTCTCTGAGGTTTGTACACTGTGTTCCTCGACTGCAACTCATCTCAACTCTGAAAAGACGCTGCCAGAGCCAGTCGCTGGTTGTGGGCATTTTACCACATCCGTTCTCGGACAGTGGGAGCCGCCCTAAACACCATGTGTGTGGAGATGAGGGCACGCTCCTCTGCCATCTCAATTCAGTCCCACGTGGGGAAAGTTAATGCAGATTCAACAGCATTATCCGACGTGGAATCTGTGTCCTCCCACTTGTGCAGTAATGTCCTGGTCATAACCAAGTCCTGTTCTCAGCTCAGGATCCCATCAGCTGTGACACTCTGTGTTTCCTTGTCGTGTTTGCTGATTTCTGGTCGGGAGGCAGCTGCTGACCCTCACGTTTCTGGAGAGCACCAGCCACTGCAGACTGGCCTCAGTGTGGCTTAGTCTGGTGTTTCCTCGTGGTCAGACTCAGCAGACACGTGCCTCCCAGGATACTGGGAGGTACCCCCACCCACCACGCTGACTGACCACTGGGTTAGGGGGGCTCTGCAGTGACTGGCCCACCCCGCATCCTTTCCCCTCCTCCCAGCTGTGGGAGTGGCGGGTGGATTTAGGGAGGGCCAGGACGACAGGGTAGCACCTGGTTGGTAGGGTATTGGGTGGGGAGCGAGGGAGAGCAAGAGGCCGAGGCTGGCCGGGAGGGATGGAGGGGCCTGGGAGGAGGATGGATCTGGGGAAGAAGGTTGCACAGACATACAGGAAACACCGAGGTCACTGAGCATGTTAACAGGAGCATGCTGCGGGACGAGTATCTTTCGTTAAGAACCTGCAGGTAGCATTTGGTCTCCATCCTCAACAACGAGGAATGCCATTCCAGGTGCTTCCATGTTACCTCCAAGGTGGGACGTGTAGATGCGCCGCCTCCTCTCTCAGTCACGCTTGGGCAGGCACAGAGGACGGCTCTGTACACCCCAGTGTGCACTGGCAGCTGCCCTGACCAGGTGAGTGCTCCACCGCATGCCCCACCCTGCCTGGCTCTCTCCCTGGGCTGCTGTCCTCAGGAGCCCCTCGAGCCATCAGGTCAGGGGCTCAGTGAGTTCCAACATGGGCATCCAGGACGCGGCTCTGTATCCCAGGACGCAGCAGGAGTCCAGTCCCAGCGTCCACCCTGGGCTGCTCCAGCCCAGAATCAGTCCCTTGGTCTCCCCGTGGCTGAATGTGCAGTTAAAAGGCAAGTGGTGAGAGCTGAGGCCATGCCCTTGAGGCAGCTTCAGGTAGAGGAGCACGCGAACAGAGCCAAGGATGCCCGTTCACTTGTACAAGGTGACAGGAGAAAAATGCAAACCCCACACAGCTGGACACAGTGTGGATGAACCAGGCCCCTCTGTGGGCGTCACCACGTGACACAGTGATACTGCTAAGTAGCTGTATGGTGACGACGTCCAGAAGCACAAGCACAGGTAGACTGTGGTTTCTCGGTGTGTCATGTGACCTGCGAAAATTCGGGTGTGCAGGGGTCTATCTGAACTATTCCACGCACACATAAGGGGCCCCACCAGTGGAGGCTACGGACCTGAACGGGAGGCACCAGGCTGCTGTTGGGGGCCGAGCGTTTCACAGGCTGCTTTTCAGTCACACGTTAAACATTAAATTATGTAAGTAATTAACCATAAATTTAGTATCACTTATAAAATGATGAAAAGACCATAAGTAAAACAGCAACTGTGTACTAAGCACTCACCTGACCTTGATTCTGTGCTAAGCATTTACTATAGTAGCTTTTAAAGGAAAATAATATAAACATATCACATTTCATAAAATATATTATATTATAAAACAATATAAATATCATATATTATAAAATTACATAAAGTAATAAAAATAAGTATTTTTTAGGAAAAAATAATACAAAAAATATAAAATAACAATAGCAGTTAATATATAGCAGTTAACCCACTGACTCGTTTAATCCTCGATTACCAATTCCTCCTCAAGGGGCCAGCAAGGATCCTGCCTGCAGGCACTCACTCTGCCACTCTCTTCTCTCCTAGCTGCTTTCTTGCCCAAAATCCACCAAAACTGAGCTTAAAGACCAGTGACGACTGGCTTAATGAGAGTAGCCTGGGGCTGCAGCTGGTAACCACGAAGCCTGACCAGCCACAACGACAAGGGCCACCCAGGATGTACTCACGGCCACTAAGATCCAAAAGAAGGTCACTGAGAGGTGCGGGCCCGACAAAGTGTCATCCACGTTCAGGGCGATGACCCCTCCCAGGACGGCGGAGATGCCAGCAATCACCTCAATGACCTGGAGGGGCAGACCACGGAGCCACATCACCCAGGGGAAGTGGGACAGGCTTCCCAGCATCCCCATCACGCAGGTGTCAGTGAACGCTGCAGGCAGGAGGGAGGGTGCAGGGTGCGTCCCAGGGGCTCATGCTGAAACGTTGCGGATAACCTCGGAGAGAATATCGACAAATGCATAATCTCTGACTCAAAATTAGCAGGTAAAGGAAGGAAGCTTCCACCAATTCAAAGGAAGGCACGAAGGGCATGAAAACACATAGAAAATAGAAACGAATGACGGCAAAAATAAACACAAACACATCAGGAATCAGTGATCAGTCAAAAGGCCACAGACAGAATGATGGATGAGATAAAAAGTGAAATAGAATTGTAGGATGTTTATAGAAACACACCAAAATGTAAGGGCAAGAAAAGCTGAAAGTAAGAGGGAGAAAGGTACATCAGGCAAATATTGACCAAAAGATAACTAATGTACTTAAATTAAACCAATCAATATAGATTTTATGGCAAAAACTATTATTAAAGATAGAGAATTGCTATGTGATGAAAAAAAGAGAAAGAGATTCACTGGGAAACAATTCTAAACTTGTGTGTAACTAAAAACAGAGGCTCCAAAAATCTGCAAAGAGAAATCTCACACTCAGAGAGGCTTTCCACAGATCTTTCAGTAACAGAATAAGTACACTTTAAAAAAATTGGAAAAGGTGTAAAAGAATTAAAAAAGAGTTAACAAGAGAACGTGCCCAAATAATTTATCCTTCAAACCAGGATACTTTTGAGAGCAAAAGGGGATGCGCTGAAGAATTACTTGGGGACAGCAGGTGTCAGTATGGACAGAGTGTGTTACCATGTGTACACCCATACCATATATACCACATACCTCCCCCAAATAAAACAAAATAAGGAGAAAGAAAAGGAAAGATTTTCTTACTGAATAGGATTTCAGAACCCGAGCAGGAAATGTCACTTCATACAAAATGCTGGTGCTGTCAGAGATGGAACCCTAAAAAAAGAAGTCATGAGCAACACAGTGACACAGTGACTTCAAATATGCTGCTGGGGTGGGGCATGTGCACCGCCCAGCTCCCAGGCACAGGTTGGCTGTGTTCCGGCTGTTGTCAGGTGATGCTCTGAAATATGAGCATCTGGAAGTTGCTGGTGATCTTCAGGCTTAAGAGCAGAAGTTCAAACACAGACATTTTCCCTGCATATAAAAATATGTTTAATGCCGCAATCCCAGTTTACTAGGTGGTATTTTTAGCAGACTTGGTCTCTCCGTGTGATTCTGCTGGGGGCGGAGGGGTTACTTGATAAGAATCACACCTTGGAGCAGGTGGTGGTGCATCTTCATCTCAGCCTCTGTGAGACCGCAGAGCTGGGGCTGCCTGGACGGCCTGCTGCAGCCCAACGCACCCGGACGGGTGAGTGTCCTGGGCGCCTGCCCTGCTGTGGGGGGTGTGAGCCACTCAGCACTGCGACATCTGCTGTTTTGGCTGTGCTGCACAGAGCTAGACCTACCTTCTGCTTCCACTGTGCCTCGCTGGACCGTGCAGAGATGATCACTGTGGCCGCCATCAGAAGCTCCAGCAGAAGGAGCAGAATCAGATTGAAATTTATCTGCCAAAGGAGAGCACACATGTCTGTGAAATCGCATTCTCCACCTTTATCCCGTAAACGTGGAAAAGCCCAGTGACAGGCTCACACGCCTTTTCAAAGCTCTAGGCAACATCTCTGTCCTAGGCCAGATGCCAGGCGTGTGGGCCACACACCACCCTGGCTCACGTGTGTCTTTTTTCTGTTTGTTTGAACCAATCTTAGCTCGAGGGCTGCATTTGGCCTTTGGGGCTGCCATCTGCTGCCTCTGATCTAAACCTTCCTTGGTGGTTTGCCCTCCCTGGGTATCTACTCTAAAGAGATTCACACCAAAATCTGTGCACATTTCTAGGAGCTCTATGTGTAACTGCCCAAAACTGAAGACACCGGAGGTGTGGGGTGATGGAACTCTTCCACATCCCGATGTGTTGGCAGTTAAGTGAGCCTGTACCTATGTCAACAGTCATAGAGCTATACACTAAAAAAGTCCATCTAACTGTTTGATACACAACCAGCCAGTCCAGAGCCCAGCCCACCCCTCCTCTGTGGGGCTTCTGCACCAGGGCCCCGTCCCAGTCCTCAGCACCTGGGGTCAGGTACCCAACAGGTAAGGAAAGCCCTCTGCCCTGAGTCCTGAAACCATCAGAGGAGCCAGTCCTAAGCCTGCTCACCCTGCCTTGTAGGTTCCTTCCTGTGGAAACGCCAGTAAAGGCTCCTGCCCACGTGCCCCTCCCCTCTGCCCCCTGGCCGGCCTGGTGCTTCCTCGTGTGCCCCCCCCACCGCCTCCCACCATGGTATCCCCGTCTTGGTAACTGTGAGTCACAAACTATCTTTTCAATGGCAGTCATCTCCTGCTCTGTTGGCCTCACTAAACCTGAATAATAATATCTACATTTAAAAACAAATGTAATTAATAAGCTTGATCTACAGAACCCTATATGCAAAATAAAACAGAAAATGTTCATTCTTTTATTACATTTGTGGAACATTAACAAAAATTGACCATCCATTAGGCTACAAAACAAATCTGGGCAAATTCCAAACAATCAGTACATTATAGATTGTGCATTCTGCCTGTAACATAATATTAGAAATCAATAATAAATGGATGACTTTTAGAAATAATCCCACATGTCTGTGTCATCAGGGTCTTGGCAAGAAGCAGGTGGACATCCGAGAGGAGGGACTGGAGAAAGTGCAATGAGAGGGTGACTTACAAAAGTCTGGTAGGGGTGAAGGGACACCGACAAGGGACGCAGCGTCCACTGTGGCCAGAGTGGGGAGGGAGTAGTCACGGAGCCCACTCCGGCAGCTGCGGGAGGCCTGGGAGCAGGGCTATGGCCTCGGTGGAGGAGTAGCCCCTGTCCAACCACACCCCACAGGGCTCAGAGCCAGCGGAACCAATGCCCCAACCTCTCTCAAATGTTCAGCCCGTATCTCCCACAGAGGCCAGAGGGTGAGGCGCCCAGTGGACCAGCCCACACAGCCACCTCCAGACATAGACAGGAGGCAGTGGGTGGGAAGGGGTTGTGGAGGGGCAAGGGGAAATCTTCAAACCCAATGAAAACGTGTCAGATCTGGGACACACTAACCCAGCGCCAAGAGGGAACTATGTAGCCAGACGCCTATCAGGACATGGGCGGCTGAGGTCAAGAAACTGGGCCTCCAACTCATGAAGTCACACAGTGACCAAAAGGCGACCCCAAAGACACAAGGACGAAGAAAATAACAGACACCAATAAAATGGAGAATGACAACCCCAAAACTGAAGGAGGTTAAAGCAAAAGCTGGTCCTTTGAAAACATATAAGACAGACACAGTGAAGATAAAATTAAATTTTAGAATGAAGAGGAGAAATAACTATATGGCATGAATTAAAAATAGTAAGCAATATTATGAACAACTATATGATAATAATTTTGAATACCCAGATGCTATGGACATGATTTTGATAAAAATATAAAAGCCAGGGGCCAGCCCTGTGACCAAGTGGTTGAAGTTCTGTGCACTCCGCTTCAGAAGCCCAGGTTTGCAGATTCAGATCCCAGGCACAGACCTCTTCAATCATCAGCCATGCTGTGGTGGCATCCCATATACAAAGTAGAGGAAGACTAGCACAGATGTTAGCTCAGGGCAAATCTTCCTCAGCAAAAAAAAAAAAACGTGTGTGTGTGTAAAAGCCAAAACTTGCAAGAAGAAACAGAAAACTTTAAGACTAATAATGACTATCTCCCCTCACCACCAGCCCCAGATGGAGATGATTTTACAGGTGAGACTGACCCGTTAAAAACTTTCAAGAAACAGTGCATTCTTATCACATCAGGTTGTTCCTAAAAACAGAAAAGAGCTACCTAGTTCATTTCATGAGGCCAATATAACCTTGATTCCAAAACCAGATGAGGAAACACAGGTCCAATTCAGTCAGGAACCCTGGTGCAGAATCGTAAACACAATACCAGCTAGCCAGCCCATCAGAACATTGAAATAATACCACTGTGACCAGGTAAGGTTTATCCCAGGACAGAAAGATTCAACATCAGAAAAATCTATCAATTTAACAAGCTAAATGAGGAAAGATAATCTCAATATATGCAAAAACAAATAACTATTAAAGTTCAACACATCTTTATATTTTTAAAATGAAAAACTCATAGCAAAGCAGGTCTTGAAGAGAACATTTTAACTTGGTGAAAGTTACACAGTAACGTAATGGGAGCTCTTTAGATCCAATCCATATAAATCGTGAGTAAGACAGAGCTTCTCACTAACACCACTGTTTGCCACATTTGCTGGAGATCCTGGCCAAAGCTATAAAGAAAGAAAAAGAAGTCAGAGGCAAAGACTGAGAGGGGAATGCTGCAAATAATGCATTATTTGCAGACGACGTGGTCACCTACATAGAAAAACTAATATAACCCACAGAAAAACTATTAGAATAAGAGAGTTCAGCAAAGTTTCCAGACACAAAATCGACTTATAGAAATCTATTTTTAAAAATTGACACATTTGAATAAGGGCTTTCCCCGAGTTTATAGGTAGCCCCAGGGTTGATTTCCTGTTTTGACGATGACTCTGACTATGTAAGACACTGCCACCGGGGGATGCGGGTACACAAGAACTCTGCGTACTATTCGTGCAAACTCTTTTCAACTTTAAAATATGTCAAAATAAAGGAAAAATTTAAATCAATAGCCTCTCTCTGCACCAGCAATAATCAATCTGAAAATAGAATTTGAAAAATAAGACACCATTCATACTAGCAATGAAATCTGTAAATTACCTGGGGATGACTCAGCCAAGAACACACCAAACACTGGTGCTCTGAGAAAGGAATGGAGGGACAGTCTGAGTTCTCAGAGGGGACGACTTAACATAAGAAAGATGTCCATTCTCACAAATTAATCCATAAACTTAAAATAATCATAATGAAATTCCAGCTGCATTTTTTGAGGTGCTCAATAAACTCATCCTAAAATATGCTTGAAGTAAGAGAGGCCAACCTTGAAGAAGGACGGTGAAGCAGAGCAGGTGCCCCCACGAGCCATCAAGGCTCACTACACACCACCGCCCCACCGTGCAGTGTTGCCTCGTCCCAGATAAACCAACAAGCAGCAGTGAGTCCTGCAACTCAACCAGCAAGAGACAGCCCGGTTTACATAGGACCAGGGGACCTGGACTGATGGAAGGCGGCAGGGAAGGAAGCCCAGGAAGGAAAGCACAGAAGAGGTGCTCAGAAGTGCCAGTGACTAGAGAAGGGGAACTAAAAGAACAAGTAGCCACTGCCATGTCATCTGACCGGAAAACGGTAGGAAGTTGATGGTGCCAGATGCAGGGAAGGCTGCGGGCCGGAGAAGCTGTGAGCTGGTAGTGAGGGTGTGGACTGAGCCGTGTTCTCTGTTAAACTGAATCTGAGGAGGATTCATGAAACACGTCCCAAGGAAACATGTCTGTATTGCACTGTTTGTGGGAGTGGAACGTGGGAGCCACCTGGTCTGCCTCCATCCCTCAAGGACACTGGGGAGACGGCGGTGTCCACCGTGGGCCCCGAGCTATGTTAGCGGTGGCAGTGGCACAGACTCAGCAGGATGGCAGATCCTCAAGCACAGAGGAAAAGGAGAAGACGGAGAAGCTCTACCACCAACACCGTCTGGGAAGTCAGAACACGGCACTGCTGACGCGGGACGGCTGCCCGAGAGGCCTCGGAGGACTGGATCCCAGGCCGGGCGAGGAGGAGAGGTAGGGTGGAGTCCGTCTCCCACCCGCTCACACGGCCTTTCCTGAGTACGGCTTGCACATCATGTTGTGTGTGTGTCCTCAGACAAGACACTGTTCTTGACGCCAGTGGTCCCAACGTAATGGGCCTGAGTTTCCTCCACAGGGTTCAGGAGTCAGGGCCGCGCACCCTCAATGCAGGAAACAGCACTTTCATGCAGCATGGCTCACTTCCACATGGCAGGAGCCACATGAGGATCTGGGTGACCACGGATTCTGGTGCAGAGGCCTGGGTGGGGTAGAGACTCAGGTACAAGCTGCAGCGGAGGCCACGCCGCTGGCCTACAGGCGACCCTTTGGTAGAAAGCTGTGCAGCACACAGTGTCACAATCTTTCACAATTTACTCATCCATTCTGTGTATGCTGGGGGCACCGTCCTACGGAATGGATGTTGGGTGATCTGCTTTGGTTTGGGGTTTTTGCTATGATAAAGAGTGCTGCTGGGACCCACACTTCCTGATCACCCATGCAAGGTTTCTCCTGAGTCTGTACCAATGCTCGGGCTAACCTGGGCCAGAGGCAGCTGCCCAGCCTACTGGGATGGCTGTATAACTCCTGGTGGTAGGGGGTGAGTCCCCCAATCTGTTCTTCAAGGGGATCCCTGCCCTGGCCCTTCCTTGGTCACTCCCTAAACCTGCTGATCCTGCCCACAGGCCCATCTACTCTGGACTCATTGGAGAGGTGCTCCCACCTCCACTGGGCAGGATTTCCTGAGCGTCATTCTCAGTGAGGCTTCATGACTTTCTATAAAACAGCCTTGCAGACCTTGCATTACATTTATTCCCAGGGACTTTATATATTTATTTCCATAAAATCATATCTCAATTTAAATTACATTTTCAAAACTTGCTCTTGCTGGCACAAACAACTGTTCTACATTAATGTTCACATCCAGCAACCCTGCTACATGTGCTTAGAAATTCTAGCGTCAAGTGAGTAGAAACCATCCCTTCTGCAGACAGTGGTGGGCTGCTGTTCCTTTCAGATCTGTGTGTGTCTGCTCACTGTTCGTGCCTTGTAAGCCTGCCTAAGACTTCCTCAGGGCCACCTCAACCTTTTCCTGATCTTAGAGAAAGTGTGTTCAACACCTTACATGAAGCAGGAGATTGTTTTGAGGTTTCTCTGTGAGTTTCTTCTCTTTTGGCATCTCGATTTAGACGACAAGCCTCTTCCGTTTTTCTTAGTGCTACATAAGGCAGGTGTGCTTACGATCAACGGCATCACAGATTTGATGAAATACGTTATGTTACTGCTGACTTTTTAAGAACTGTTGTGAAAGAGATGTTAAAAATATTACCAACAAAGCTGTCCACTGCAATCAATGAAAGAGTTAAAGACAATTCTTTTCTTCAGAGGCATAAATATAATTCTCAAAATTTTCCAAACTCCAGAGCCATAATACACATTTACTGTAACAACTGCACATTCCAACCCAACAGACGGTGCTCGCTGATGCAGACCACATGTCCACACAGCGGGCAGAGCCTCAGCAGACCAGCGCCTGGCACCTGCGTCAGCAGGAAAACACATCCAGGAGACAACAAGGGAGCATGTGGGACCCGCCTCACGTTGCACTGACTCACGTCTATTGCTGATGGGTTCAAGACAAGTTTGCATCCAAACCAGATTAAACACGTCGTGGTGACAGCAAACGTGGAAACAAATAATATCTGAAAGTTGGGAATCTGGAAGATAAGACAGGAGGGGTTTTATTCTCCTTCACATAACTAAAAAAATAAAGCTAACATTAAACCAAATTCCAGGTCACTAATTAAAAAATCCTAGAGATTGTGACATATAAGAATTAGCTAGGGGGTGCCCTACCAGCTCAGGCCTCCCGCCCCTCATGGGGACAGAGGGAGGGAGGGCACAGGAGGCTCCACAGTGGGGAGCACAGAGCTGCTGTGGATGGTGGAAGCGCCTCCCATCCATGCACGTGTGTGTGTGCACACGTAAACACGCACACATGCACACATGTGCCCGTCAGCCCCGCAGGGGGCCTGAGCCTGCCTCCCCGCCCACCCACCGGCCCTCTGCATCCTTCCATCAGGGTTTCTTCCACAGCCTGTGAGCCATGCTGCTGCCCCCACGTCTACAGAGATGGGACAGAAAGCTGGACTCACCACGTTGATGGTTTTCCTCGAAACAGCAAAGCTCACAATTGCAGACGGAATGCACTGAAAAGAAACCAGAGCTCAGTGAGCTGATGGTCCATCACCTGAGTGTCCCCACTGGTCACAACTGTACCCTGAAAATAACACACTGTAATGCTTAATCTTCCAGAAGGACCAAGACAAGTCAGCAAAACAGGTGCTGCCTGTCCAGTGAATGCAGGGGTTTTGCTGGACGTTGAAAGGTCTCCAGGTCTTTCAAAACAATCTACTTTGGAAAAAGTTTTAATTTTTGATGAGATGAAAAAGACATTCAATAATGAAAACTATTCTAGCTGATGCATTTGGAAGCCAGAATGTCACTTCCTATCCCACGAGACCAGGGTTTGTCTTAGCTTGAGAATGACCCCAAAAGGGAAAAGCATCTATGTGTGAAGAAAGTGGAAATGTTCAGGGGTCAAGAGCCCCTGGGGGTTCTTGTCAGAGGCCCCCCATTGCAACCCCCAGGAGCAGGGATGAGGCAGAGAGCCAGCATGGGGGTCAGGGTTGGGGTGAGGTGGACGGAGCGGGGCTGGCTCAGGCCTCAACAGGCATGCCCACGTTGCTCCTGCAGGCAATGGGACCCCTGCAGATCCTGCTTGCAGCGGGAGCAGCATGAGCTGGGGGGCAGAGCCTGCAGGATGCAGGGCAGTGGTTGGAGGGAGTCCCAGGGTCTTTGCCACGAGGGCCGATAGGAAGCTGGTAGGACACATGTCTTATCTCCCCAGCCCGTCACCTGAGGGTGAAGAGCTCTGCCAAGGATTTTGCTGGGATATCCAGCCTAGGTCGGTGTTTCCCTGGAGCCAGCTGGGTCAGAGGCCACTGTGATCCCCCAATGAGGGCTGCTCCAGTGGTGAGGACAAAGGGCCACCTAGAAGTTTCCGGAAAGAAGGGCAGGGAGTGGGTCAAGTTCTGTGAAGGAATTTTGTTCTAAGGGAGCACAGGCCAGCAATGTCGGGGTGGGGGCACCAGGCAGGGAGGCTGGAGCCAGAGAGCAGGTGGGCAAGAGGCCCCACGAGACCCCAGGGGCACCCTGCACTCAGCCTGGCTGGTCACTGGTGGTCTCTCCCGGGAGGACCAAGGCCTTGGCACTCTATGAGTCCAGAAGGTGAGGAGTGCAGTCCCCAAACCACAGGGGCGGGTTCCCTCCCAGCTCACAGAATGGCCTGCTGCTGGCGGTAGGGATCAAAGTGCTGTTTCTGGCCCAGGAGTCTGCGGGGTAAGACTCAGACTTGCTTCATCAATTGTTGTCAAAAGTAATGAATCCTCTTTGAAGCTAAAGTGATACAAAGAGATTCTGAATGAGGAGCAAGCGGCAGCAATGGGAAAAGCAAAAAGTTCAAATGCTCGACAGTGAACTCGGTCCTGAAGGAGGGGCAGTGCTTACCGAGCCTGCAGCACAACGTAAGTAATCCATCTCAGAGGGAAACACATTTCCCAGGTAGAGGGAAAACCCCGAGGTCACAAGCAGGCAACTCTGTGGAACAGCAGCACAAGTCAGGGGACGACGCAGCTGTGTCTCTGTGTCAGAGGGTGGAACAACCAGCCCTCTGACCACAACAAGCTCTGTTTGGACAACACCGACATCCTCACCTGGATCCCATCAGACCTGAATCCTCCCTGAAGGATGGCCATGGCCCACCCTTGTCCCAGTGTCAGATTATGGGCCTCAACACTTATTTAGGGGAGAGCAAGGGGTTCTGTCAAAATTTAAAGCAAGAAATGGCACCCCTCCCCAGACAAACCCTCACCCCAACATGTGCAATTTCAGGAGCCCCAGGATCCTCATCCCCAGGTCCAGGCACAGAGCTCAGCAAACAGCCCCTGCTACTCCCTCTGTAAAAGCTAAGGCAAGCGGACAGCTGGAAAATGACTGCTTGAGTCAGGGGCTGCAGCACAAGGGCTTCCTGGCAGTGAGGGGCGCCCAGGCCTCAGGCAGGTCCCAAAGATGGAAACTTATGGCAGAGGGTGAGGCTTGGGGAGGGGGTGGGTCAATGTTCAAAAGTCACTTGGACCCTGGGTCCAGGCAGGGTGCTGTGCACGGGCCGCTGTGATGGGAGCACTGAGGGCCTGGGGGTAGAAGAGACCACAGTGCACACCTAAGGGAGGATTGGGCGCTGCGGCTGCAGGCTACTAGGGGCAGGGCACAGACTCCAGCGCCCAGGGATGGAGAGGGGGCTGACCGCCCACCCCAGGAACAGGAGGGAGGGCGGAGGTTCCAGCCTCCATGGCATAGGGCCACAGCTGGGGAGGAAGGCAGACAGGACCAATGGGGGTGCTGCGGGGGTGGCCTCGGAGGCCAGGCCTCCAGAAAGGGTGAGGTCTCAGCCTGGATCCTGGTTCTCAGCCCAGACCACATGGAGCCCTGGGGTCCCACATGCAGAGGGGGACGTCCAAAGGCCCATCCCCAGGCAACCACGCACATTCAGGACCCCAGGAAAGTCCCCTCATGTTTGGTCCCCCCATGCCTGTGCCCCAGCTCCCTGCTGGCCCCGTCCCTCCAGCCTCTCGGCCTGCTCTTCTCACTAGACCCCGCCTCCCACCTCAGGAGCCTGTCCCACTGTTTCCTCTGCCAGACATCCACCCTGAGAGCGCAGCCCTCCTCCCCTCTCTGCAGGCCGACTCCAGACACCCCGAGGAGTTGAGGGTCCAGGAAGCCGCCCTGGAGTGATGCATGACCCAGCAGACGGTCAGCGCAGGCCCCGGCTTGTCCCAACCCTGGTGGGACACAGGGCAGCCACAGCCTGGAGGCCATGGCACTAGTGCAATAGATGCCCGTGAATTCAGGAAAATAATTCAGAGAACACAAGCAAAATAGGCACATGGGCGCCCACAAGGCTCTCCAGAAGCAGGAGTAACCGGGAGCTGCTCTTTCCCATGCCACCTAGGAAGGACACCCAGGTCCGGGGACACCTCATAGAGGATGGGGTGGGGGAGGGGGGCGAAGCCTCCACGGTCCTGGCGTGGAGCCACTCACCCCCATCAACGCAGAGAAGACCCATGTTCTGTGGCTGAAGCAAGAGGGCAGCCTTGATGACAGCGGCAGGGCATCGGGCTTGGTGTCTGGGGTGCGGCTTCCCACGTCTGGCCTTCCCCGATCCAGGGTGGGCAGCCGGTCGTAGCTGAGCTCCTCCCTGCACTGTTCCTCCCGCGTCATGGTGCTAGGGACAGACACTGATAGTGCCCACCCGACAGCTGTGCTTGGAGCTCGCAGTCTCCTCTGCTTTCCTTTGTTGTCTGTAATAAAATCATCATTTATTTTTGATCATTCTGAAAAAACTCTAATTAAAATGAGTTGTTTTCAATAAACACTTGTTTTTAACTTGTTTTCAATAAAAGAAATATTGTTCATACAGAAGTGCTGTAAATTGGAAGAAGAAAATAAGCACTTAATTCTACAAGTGCGTACAATCACTCTCTCAGTGACCTGAGGAGTCTGGATTCAGGGCGGGATCTGAGGCTTTAAGTGTCTCGTTGATCCAGGTCCTCCAGTACATTCCAGCTCTCCCTTCCCTTAGCAGCTCCATTTATGAGTCCCGGGACGTGCTGGTTACTCAGAGCATGTTAAATTGCTCAAGGTGGAAACTAAACAAGAGATGGTAAAATACGCACCCACTTAATGGTTTAACGTCTGTGTGCTTACCTTCTGGTTGTTTCTGCGATGGGAGCACCGTCTCTGGGTGAGGGGCTCCCCGCTACTGAGTCATCCTGCCGTGGGCTTCCAGCAAGAACTATTCACAGATGAACAAAAGCCCAGCAAAACTGCATTTACGCCAGGGGAGGAGAACCACTGCCTGAATTTCAATGAGGAGATGAAGCTGGGGGCCCTGGAAAGTTCTGTGGTGGTTGTGTAACTGCTGGCTCAGAGCATTGCTCAGTCTTAACTCCACTAGGGATGAAGGGGCCTCCTCAGTTCCACTCCTGGCAGTGAGGTCATGGGCACTAGGGCGGGCATCACGGAAGAAAGAAGTGTACCTAAGAGAATTCTACCAAGCACAGAATCCCAGTGGGCCAGAGCACCACGTGCTCTGTTTAGGAGACAAATAACTGCACTCAAAGGCCTCATTATACATCCTTTCAAGCAGCCTGTCTCCATCCCCCGCGATCATACGAGGAAGACCTCCTTCACGAGGTCACATACACACTTGCACCCCAACTTGGCTGGCATGGCCCTCGAACGGCTTGGCATTCTGACCCAGCGATTCCTGCAGGCCCCTGTGTCCCACTGCACCCTTTATTTCTGCTCACTGAGCAAAGAAAAAGGATGGGAATGTTCTTCACCCAGAGACACTGGCGCCACAACGGTTACAGTGACAGATTCTTTGTGCAAACGGGAACCGTAAAATGGCTCAAAACAAAACATTCTGAAAAACCAGCTCCTGAGACCATGAACCCACATAAAACTTGAGAAGAGCACTGGTTTTGAATCATGGGATGCTCTGTCGTCTTAGAGTTTCAACCAAGCAAGAAGGATCAGAATTAATTTTCACAAACTATACCCTGTGAAGTGAAAAGGGGATTTTGAACAGATTGAAAAACCTCCCAAACTTCTTTATTGACTATCTTTTAAAGTGACAAACAGAAATAGTAGGAACTGGTCCGACAGGATTGGACACTTCGTGTTTCTTTTTGATTGAAGAAAAATGTTAAGTAGACTTCATGATTCTGTGCCTTTCAGAAGTTGTTCTTTTCTAAGGAATACAAACAAGCCGCCTTGAGTCAGACTGTGAACAAACTCCTCGAGTCCCCAGAGTCCTACATAGTCGCTGAGACGTGCTTCCTGGTTTCTGTTGGCAACACTAGTTTCCAGAACAAGTCCTGTTCTTTCAGACCACCTTCAAACAAACCCTTGTTCCCAAAATGCCTTACTCCCTTTCCCGCCTGCCAAGGCCCCACCAACGCTTCAACATAACTCGCCATTGAGCAGACGTTTACAGAGTGAACTGCGCCAGCCACGGTCCTTCCCACATGGAGTTTACGTTCTAATGGGGGCACAGGAGCCCATAAGATAAATACACTAGTGTGCTCTATGATGACGCACTTGACTTTCTCTACGATGGAAAATAGGGAGGGAAATGGGGCTGCTGCTGGGGGGTCATGGCAGGCCTCACTGAGAAGGAGGCGTCTGAGTAAAGACGTGCACAAGGTGAGGAGGGGGGTCTCACAGAGAGCTGGATCAGAGGTGCTGCAGGTGCAAAGGGCTCGAGATGGCCAGGCTGGAGGGTGAGGGGCATGGGGTTAAGGAGCAGGTGAGGCATCTAGATATGGGGCACCTGTGGGTGTTAAGACAACCTCAGCTTTGACTCTGAGATGGACCCGCTGGAGGCTTCTGGGCAGAGAAGCAACTGGCCGCTGGGTGGACAGGCTGAGGGGCAGCAGGTGAGAGCAGGTGCTGGCTGGGAATGAGGTGGGACCGTGAAGCCAGTGAGAAGTGGCTGGATTCTGGATAGATTTAGAAGAACCACCATGATCTGCAGTCAGAGTGATGTGAGAGGGCCAGCACTTCAGGTGACAAGAAGGGTGGACCACCTCTCAGAGATGGAGAGGACTGGGGTGACGCGGTGCAGAGGGAGCGCCGGGAGGCCCACCTCAATGATGGTGTGAAGATGCCTTCAGGATGTCCAAGTAGATCTGTGAAAAGCTGAGTCAAAGAGTCCAGAAGCCAGGGGAGAGGTTCAGGCTGACGGATATAGGGATGGTCCTGTGAGTGGAAACTCCCGCGGCAAATCCCTCCCGCCCCAGGCACCTTTCCTCTGCGCCCCTGACAGGACGCCTGGCCGAGGCTCCCAGCCGCTGCGTCACATGCTCTTGTTTCTGAGGACCTCTCTTCCCACCTACCCAACAAATCCCTGGGACCGTTCCCATTCCCAACAATGAGCGCCAGATGAGGAAGTGATGAATATTTAGGGAATGAGTGTCTCCCCTAACTCTCAAGAAGGAATGATAGATATCCTGTGCATCTAGGGACAGGTGAGGTACAGGCTGTCAATTAGACTGACAGACCCAACCCAGCGAAACAAAAGCACACTGGTCAAAATCGCATTGGGCCCCAGCCAACAACAGTAGGATACCCATTGCTTCCAGCCACATGGGGACCATCCATGAAAAGAGACCATATGTAGGGAGGAAAACCTCAATAAATCTTAACAGACTGAACTCATCCAGATTTTATTCTCTGACCACAACAAAATTAAATTGGAATTCATTAACAGAAAAATATCCAGATAATCCCCAAATATGTGGAAATTAAACAGCAGACCTCTTTAAAAAAAATGGCATGAGTCAAAGAAGAAATCACAAAAGGAATCAGAAATCAAATGAAATGAAAATACAAGTCAAATTTTATAGGATGTAGCTAAATCAGAGCTTCGAGAAATCTATAGCTTTAAATATTTATATTAAACATAATGAAAGTTCTAAAATTCATCATCTAACTTTCTGTCTTAGGAAGTTAGAAAGCACAAATCAAACCCAAAAAAGGGTAGAAGAAAATAATGAATAGAGAAAACTCAATGAAACCAAGAGGTGGTTTTTTGAAAACATCAATAAAATTGATAAATCTTTAGCTAGACTGATGAAGAAAAACAAAAGGGAAGGCATAAATTATCAATATCAGGAGTGAAAGACGATTCATCGCTATGGATCACACAGACATTAAAAGGATAGTAAGGAAATACTATGAACAATTTTATGCCAACAATATGACACCTGGGGTGAAATGGACAAATCCCTTAAAAGACAGAAATTACCGAAGTTTACTCAGTGCTACATTGGTAACTTGCAAAGCCCCAAACCTGATGCAGAAGTGGACCTTGTAATTTAAAATCTTGCCACAAAGAAAACTCCAGGCCCAAGTGAGTTCACTGGTGAATTTGACCAAACATATAAAGAACAAGTCATGTCGATCCTACAGTCTTTCTGACAGAGGAGGAAGGAACGTTCTCATTTCAGGAGGCCAGGTTTAGACTGATACCTAAACCAGACAATCCAAAAAAGGAGAGAAAATTACAAGGACCAAATATCCCTCAGGAGCAACGATCCCGACCCTTGTCCAAACGTCACCAAGTTGGATCAAGCGAGACACAAAAAGGATAACAAATCTAGACCAAGTGAGTTTCCCAGGAAAGCAAGGGTGGTTTGCCATAAAAAGCGATCAACACAATGCACCCCTATTATCAGGCTTAAAGAGAAAAACCACGCGATCGTTTCAATAGATGCAGAAAAGCCTTCCAGAAAATTCCACGCCCATGCCTGATAACTGCGAAAAACAGGACAAGCGGGAACTTCCTCAACTTGATCAAGAACATCCACCAAAGCCACCTGACAGCCCCGAGTCCTCGCCCTACGACGGGGACTACGAGAGGCTGTCCGTCCCCACCGAGCTCCGCCCACCACCACGAGGCCACGCGCGCCAGGCATGACGTTGCCTCGCTTGCTGGCGCGCTAACGGTCGCCAACTGCCAACCACTGACTGCTAACGGTCCCTGGCGACTTCCACCGGGCGCGGGCGCGACGACCGCGACGACCCATTGGCTGAGCTGACGGGGAGCAAGCACGGGCGCAGGAGCGGGCGCGGCGACCTCATTGGCCGAGATCGACGGGGCGCAGCAACCCCATTGGCCGGGCTCGACGGCGCGCGGGCGCAGGCGGGGGCGCGACGACCCATTGGCCGAGGGCGGCGGGAGAGGCGCGGCGGTGCTTAGTACGCGGCGGCCGCCATGCTGCGCCTCGCGGCCAACTTGGTGGCCTTCTTTTGGAGGAAGGCGGACGGCCCGAGGGAGGAGGCGGGGCCGCCGGGGCCCGACCTCGCGGAAGGTGCCTCGTGGGGCGGGCGGGTCCCCGCGCGCTGCTGCGGGACTTGAGGGGAGCCCGGGCCGTGCTGCCTGGAGGCCGGGGGGCGGGGCGGCCGGGCCGTCCGTGGAGGCGGGGCAGGCGCCGGCGCCGTCGTCGGCTTGGTCTCCGGCCCCAGACGGGAGCCGCGGCCTTGCGACCCCCGCGGCCGCCGGGCCTCCCTGTCCGCGCGGGCTGGCTGCGGGTGGGGGCGTCTGCGCGCGGCGCTCTCGTCTGCCTCGGCCGCGGTCGCAGTGGGGACTTGGGCGACGGGAGAAGCGCAGCCCTCCGGCTCCGACGGCCTCTCGAGCCAGGTGGAGCGCGCCCTCCGTCCCGGCACGTCTGCGGCCGCGCTCCGCGGTCCGTGCTTTCCGGCCACGCGGTCGCCTTCCCCGATTCCCCTGTCGCGCGAGCGTGGGCCGCAGCCCTGACCGTCGCCTCAGAAGAGGGGAGCTCCGCGCGGGAAGCCGGGGCGTGGGCAGCGGGGCTCCCGGTGGAGGGCCGTCCGTGTGCGCAGGCGCCGATGCCCGCGTAGCCCACTTTGTAGGGAGCGCGTCCCCTCCCCCGTCCCGTGTAAAGCACGGCCCGAGCTCCAGCCGCGCGGAGTGCGCTCCGGGCTGCGCCGGGACCTGGCAGCCCCGTTTCCCGCAGCGGACGAGGTGCGGAGAGCGCCCGGAGAATCTGGCTGGAGCAGGGGTCCCGGCCGCGAGCGCGGAGCGTCGCGGAGGGCTGAGGACGCGCCCTGTGCCCCGCCCGGAATCTGCTCCAGTGCCTCGTCTGGGGAGATGACGCGGAACTTGCTGACAGCGCTGCCGTGCGTCGAAGATGAGAGAGGACAGTGTGGAACGCCGCGCCGGTCTGCGAGGGCGCGTGTTCCGTCCCGGAGCCCTGGGACAGCTCCCTCCTCGGGCTGTAACGTCCCCGTTTCGCAGACGAGAACAGGCGCAGGGGTTGGGACCTGGCTCAGGGTTACACCCGCGGCAGTCCAGGAGCTGGAATTCACACCAGGCAGTCTGGCTTTGGAGTCAGAGGGCCCCCCACCGAGCGCACCACCGCTGCGCCTTACGGGAGCCTGGGCGGTCTGCCTCACAAGCCCTGCCTCCTGAGCGCTCCACTCCCCTGCGGGTTCTCCAGCCCGCAGGGCTCCTAGCCGCGTGGCTGCTCCTGTGGTCGACTTCTCTCTGGTGGGGCTTAGTTGTGGCGTGGGCTTGCTTTAGTGGTCAGTATCGCCTTTGTTTACCCACCAGGTGACAGCAAGTTGAAAACCGTCCAGGGCGTTGTCACAAGGTACTGCAGCGATTATGGGATGATCGATGATCTGATCTACTTCTCCAGTGAGGCTGTGACTAGCAACGTGCTTCTGAATGTTGGACAGGAAGTTATTGCAGTTGTGGAAGAAAATCACGTGTCGAATGGACTGAAAGCCATCAGGGTAAGGCCCGAACTCGTTTGGGAAGTCTCTTCACCTCGGGCATCCCACTGCTGTGGTCCTATTTAGTTAACCTCTCAAGGATAACCTGGGGAGAGAGAGTGGAATGTTCCTCCACGGGGGTACTTCTGTTCTTTTAAAGGTTCCTGGTTTAAAACATCTGTGGTGGTCCTTGTAAACCATTCAAACAACATAGAAATTTATAATTCATGAAGTAAAGCTTGCCTGTAATTTTATGCCATGGAAAAGAGCACGGTTGTCATTTCTGTATCTGTTCTTCTAATCTTTAAAAAAATAGTTAAAAATGATTATTATTGGACCCTTTTTGATCCAATTAACAATTACTGGACTCTTTTATTTATAAATTCTTGAAAGTAGAATTATTAGTCAAAGTGTACGCACATTAACATTTTAATGGTTATCATCAAATTATTCTCCAGCAGTATTGTACTGGTTCATACTCCTAGGAGCAGGATGAGACTGCCTGTTACCCAGTGTTGGCAAGGACATGGGTATTATCAATCTTTGAAATCTTTTCAGTCTAATAAGTGAAAAGTGATGTCATAATTTTAATTTGCACGTAAGCCTTAAAGTAGATTAATTTTTCACATTTCTTCTATGAATTATTTTTGTTTCCTTCATTTTTTGTTGTTTTGGTTCAATTTTTAAAATTAAGCTTTCTCTGTTGGAGAAATTACAGCTTTTTAAGGAACGTTATTATTTGGAAGTGTTACAGATATTTCCCCCAAGATCATCTTTTGACTTTTTTTTATGAAGTTTTATTTTATGTGGTTAAATGTGTCTGTCTTTTCCATGTGGCTTTTGGGTTCCATAAGAATCCTTGGAGAGGTTTTATTCTACTTGTTATTACAAATATGCACTCAGGTTTTCCTCTGAAAATTGCTTATTGAGATTTAAGTCATTAATCTGCCTGGAATTTATTTGGTATACAGACTCAAAGAAGGAAGCAGACATTTCTTTCCAGGAGCTAGCCAGTCGTCCTGCTGAAAAATCCTCTTTCTTCCTACTGATGGGAAGGTCCGGAACCCCACGGGCATGAGACCCGTCTGGACCCCGTGGGTCCTGATACCTGCATGTGGGCCTTGGTGGCACAGTTGTGTCGGTGGTGGTAGGCACGTTTTCCTCCCACTCTTCTTGAGGATGGAATTCTCCAGGCTCTCTGCTCCTTCTGGATGAAACTTAGAGTCATTCTGTTGTTTCTCTCCCCAGCTCACACTCGCTTTGGATGGCACTGAGTCTGTAGATGCCTTTAGGCTAAGTGACGTGTGGATCATAGCAAGTTTCCTCCATCCACAAATTCTGTCTGTCTGTTATTTAAGCCTTCGTTTATGTTCTTTCCACAGTGCAATAGTTTTCATTTCTATTCTGCAAATTTCTTGCTAAATTTATTTCCAAGAATTTTAATGTTTTTGTTCCGTTATCAACATAAATTTACTTTGTATTTTCAAATGAATATTTTTCTTTTTATATAAGAAAACTGTTGATTTTTGTTATGTAATTTGGTAGCTTGCAAACTTATTGAGCTCAACTACTTTTTAAATGGTCGAGATGTACTTTATTATTATGACAGTTAGTAATGTCGTCTTAATGCATAATATCATCTTTGTCAAATTTTAAAAATGATACAAATAAAAACCAAATTCTAGAATTGCATTGTTCAGTATTGTAGCTACCAGCATGTGTGGCTATTTAAATTTATTTAAAGTAAATAAGGCTTAAAATTAATTCCTCAGTTTCACTAACCACATGTCAAATACTAAATGTAGCTAGTGGCTACCAAACTTGGCAGCACAAAGATAAAATATTTATGTTGTCGCGGAAAGTCCTATTAGATTGCTGTGGCCTGGAATGAATGAAAGGTAGGCTCTCTCCACACTCCCCCCTGCACCTGCACTCCTCAGGCCTCATGCATTCCTTGGTTTCTGCTTTTAGCTCTTCTGGTAGATGCTTGAATCTCTTGAGCAGTATGCCCACTCGCTGCTTGAGGTGCGTAGATTAGATGGCATTTACTCACTTCCATCATGAGAGAGATACACTTGACTCGCTTACACTGCCCTCTGGATTTCTTTGCTTATTTTTTATTTATTTGTTTTTATTGTGGTAAAATATGCATAACATGAAATTTAGCATTTAAACCATTTTTGTGTGTACAATTCACTGGCATTAACTACATTCACATTATTGTGCACCCATCACCACTATCTATTTTCAAAACTTTTCATCATCCTAAGTACAAGCTCTATGCATGTTAAACAGTAACTCACTGTCCTACTTTCTGTCCCTGTGGATTGGACTACTCTAGGTGCCTCATATAAATGGAATTACACAGTATTTGTCCTTTCATGTCTTGCTTATTGGACTTAGCATAATATTTTCAAGGTTCATCCAAGTAACATGAATCAGAACTTCATTCCTTTTTATGGCTGAATAATATTCTGTTATATGTATTTACCACATTTTGTTTCTCCACTTATTTGTGGATGGACACTTAAGTTGTTTCTACCTTTTGGCTGTTGTGAATAATGCTGTCCTAAACAAGTATCTTTTTGAGTCCCTGTTTCCAGTTCTTTTGGGTATATACTTTGGAGTGGAATTGGAGGGTCGTGTGGTAATTCTGTGTTGAGCTTTTTGAGGAGCTGCGAGATTTTTCCATGGTGGCTACACCATTTTACATTCTCACCAGCAATGCACAAGGATTCCAATTTCTCTGTATCCCCACAACATGAGTTGTTTTCCATTTTATTGACAGTAGCCATCCTAGTGGATGTGAAGTGATGTCTTATTGTGGTTTTGATTTACATTTCCCTAATAATTAACGAAGTTGAGCATCTTTTCATGTTTATTGGTCGTTCATATATATTCTCTGGAGAAATGTCTGTTCAAGTCCTTTGCTCATTTTTTAATTGGGTGATTTATGTTTCTATTGAGCTGTAGGAGTTCTTTATATATATATATTCTGGATAGTAATCCCTTTTCAGATATATGATTTACAGATATTTTCCTTGCATTCTGTGGATTGCCTTTTTTTTTTTCTTGGTAGTATCCTTTGATGCACAGAAGTTTTAAATTTTGATAAAGTCCAGTCTATCCTTTTTTTTTTTATTACCTGTGCTTTTAATGTTATACTTAAAAAATCATTGACTAAGATCATGAAGATTTTCACCTATGGTTTTTTCTAAGAGTTTTATAGTTTTAGTTCTTAAATTTAATTCTTTGATCCATTTTGAGTTAATTTTTTGAATATGGTGTTGGTAAGTGTTTGACTTCATTCTTTTTCATGTTGACATCCAGTTTTCCCACCACCATTTTTTGAGAAGGTTGCACAATGGGGAAAACCCTGTCCCCATTGAATGATCATGGCACCTTTGTTGAAAATCAATTGACCATATGTATGAGGGTTTGTTTCTGGGCTCTCTATTCTGTCCCATTGGTCTTGTGTCTGTCTCTATGCCAGTCCCACACTATTGATTACTGGAGCTTTGTAGTAAGTTTTGAAATCAAGAAGTATAATTTTTCCAAAACATCACTGGAGTTTTGATAGAGATTGCGTTGAATCTTTAAATCACTTTGGGCAGTATTGATATCTTAACAGTATTAAGTATTCCAGGTCGTGAACAGAGATGTCTTTCCATTTATTTGGGTCTTCTTTAACTTCTTTCAGCCACATTTTGTAGGTTTCAGTGTACAAGCCTTCTACTTCGTTGGTTAAATTTATTCCTAAGTAGTTCATTCTTTTTGATGCTATTGTAAGTGGAATTGTTTTCAGAATTTCCTTTTTGGGTTGTTCATTGCAAATGTATAAAAATACAACTGATATTTGCATGTTGATTTGTATGTTGCAACTTGAACTCCTTTATTAGCTGTAACAGTTTTTTGTGGACTATTTAGTGGTTTGTATATATAAGATCGTGCCATCTGCAGACAGAGGTCATTCTACTTCCTTTCCAGTTTGGTTGCCTTTTATTTCCTTTTCTTGCCTAATTGCTCTGGCTGGGATTTCCAGTACTATTTTGAAAAAGTGGTGAAAGCAGGCATCTTTACCTTGTTACTGGTCTTAGGGGAGAAGCTTTTTCTTTCACACTGTGATGTCAGCTGTGGGTCTTTCATACATGGCCTTTGTCATGGTGAGGAGGTTCCCTTCTAGTCCTAGTTTATTGAGCATTGCTGTCATGAAAGGGTGTTGAGTTTTGTCAGACGCAATTTCTGTGTTAATTGAGATGGTCATGTGTTTTTTCCTTCCTTCTACCAGTGTGGTGTGTTATAGTGATTGATTTTCGTATGTTGAACCACCTTTGCATTCTGAGATAAACCCCTCTTGGTCATGGTGTATAATCCTTTTAATACGCTGCTGAACTCAGTTTGCTAGAATTTTGTTGAGGATTTTTACATCTCTGTTCATAAGGGATACTGACGTGTAGTTTGCTTTTCTTGTCCTCTTCTGGTTCAAACAGCGGTCTTTCTGTCTTTCAGGTGGAAGCTGTCTCTGATAAATGGGAAGATGACAGCAGAAACCTCAGCCAAGGGCCGGAAGGCTCCAGTCCCCGAGTGCTGATTGGCTGTGTGACTTCCTTGATGGAAGGGGCTGGCTACATCAGTCAGACCACATACTTCTCTCTGGAGAGCGTTTGTGAAGGTAAGCTAGACAGGTTTCTATTTCACATTTAGTTTAGGTTCTCTGTGTTTTTCATTTTGTATGAGTAGGTCTGAGATGGTCGCATGCACCATTCAAGGTCAGATTTGGGCATGCTTATTGAGAAGGCATTGGGGCCAGAACGTCTTCTCCAGGTGCTGGCTCCAAAGCAGAGGCTCTGTAGTGTTGGGCGAATGTGCAGGTATACAGAGGTATTGTTCTTAAAGTACTTCAAATGCTTTAAAATAGGACTTGGGGATAACTTTGTATCTTTCCAAAAGTATATAGCCATTTAATTAAATTTGTTTCCAGTTGATGTAAGATTTTGTTTTTATGGCTAAAGAAGTTGTCAGTGCCATTTATTGGTTTTTGGTCCATACCTGTTTATTGTGTGCTTGCAGTCTACAGTGATGGGTAGGGAGCGAGGCAGTGAGAGACCAGGATGTGAGACCTCGCTCTTCCTCCCCAGAGAAACAGACCTGTACATGCTTTGTAGTCAGGAAGGAATTGGAAAAGCTGCCTAGGGAGTTGCTTTCTGAGCTGAATTCTAGCCGCACACCCTGCTGGGCCACATGTTGAGAGAGGACTAGAAGCAGGAACTGTCTGCCACCTTGGCAACCAAGCAGCCCAGGTACAGGAAGGCAATTAGCCCAGTCCACCGAGCACCTTGCTGTTCTACTTTTCTTGGTGGTGAAAACTGGGGCTTTGACCTTGATTGCCAACCTTGGGAATCTCCAAAATAACATTGATAGGTGGCTCTCTGTGATTTTAAAATCTCTCTTCTGTCAGAGAAACTTTCAACTCTGAAAAACTTGATCCTGCAATTGCTCAGCTCCAAAAGCAACCCCTGGGTCCCTGTAACCATGCCAACAGGCAGTCACTCCCAGACTGGGACACAGTTCTGCTGTGGATATTGCTGTGAGGGAGAGAAGAGAAAGTTCCCCTGAGGACTGGTGCCTGAAGTGCAGGTGGAGGGATTTCCTAGCACAGTCAGGTCCTCTCAGCTGAGAGTCATGCACAGCAATGTCAGAACAGCTGCTGTTAGTACGATCACAGAACATGACCATGAGAGCAGAAAGAGCATTCTTGAGAGAGAAAATACAGTGTGAAAAGAGTTAATAATGGAAATCTAAAACCAAGATCAGCAGACCTCTTCTGAAAAGGGCCAGACAGCAAAGCTTGTGGGCCACGTGGTGTCTGGGACAGGGTAGAGTGAGGCAGCCATAGAGGGTGCCTGAGTGAAAGGGCATGGCTGAGTCCCCATTAGACTACATATCTACAAACACAGGCTGCAGGCTGCCTGCTAACCTCTGATGGGAGGGTTAGAAAGGAAGAATTAAGCTAAATTTTTAATTTGCTTGAGGGAGAGTCAGAATATACTGTTTCCTTCTCTATACTCATTCAACAGATGTTAGAGTGCCTCACTTCGGGCCAGGCACTGTTCTGTAGAACTCGCTGTCTTGGGAGGAAGGGGAGGCACACACAAGTGTCCTCTGCTCTGCAGAAACCTCACAAGGTGTGGTGGGATAGGGGAGTGGACAGACATTCCTTTAGGATGGGGCGCAGCTCAGCCTCTCTAAGTGCAGAGCAGGCTGAGGGCTCTAGGGGGAGGATCCGGGTGAAGCACAGGTTCTGCCCTAAACCCAACCTCCCAGGTCACCTTGGTGAGGTTCTGATTTGATTAGGCGCCAGAGGTGAACAATGTGAGGTGACCCAGAGCTGTTTGAAGAAGCCGTGTCACTGGGGAGAAGCATGTGCCTGTGAATACTGAAGAGTGTGAAGGTGGGAGGTGGGATCTCGGGATCACCAGGTCCCCTTGGTCTTGGACATCGGAGGCGGTGGTGGCCATCAGCCCAGTTTTGTGAACGAGATATTTGAGATCTAGGCCCACAAGTAACACTCGTGGGACTTCTTAACATCAGAAGCTGGACTCAAGCTGTTTTACACATGAATGTACAATGAACCCTTAACCATCTTGGCCAAGGCAGCTAAATGGAATTGGATGTTCAACCTTAGGTGGGTGTTCCTGTGCTCAGCACTGTGACATTTGAGGCTGGGTTGCTGTCTGTTGTAGGGGCTGCCCTGTGAATTGTAGGATGTTTAGCACCATCTCTGGCCTCTACCCACTAGGTGCGAGCAGCCACCCCCTGGTTGTGACAACCTAGAAAGTCTACGGACACTGTCACATGGCCCCTTATGGGACAGAGTGGCCCTGGTTAGGAACACTGGTCTAACGAGTGGGGTCTAAAGTCTGAGTGTGCAGTAGTCCTGCTTCTTTCCTCTTTATTTGCAAGGTAAGCACTGAACAGCTCTTAGCACCCGTATGTCCTGCATATCCAGTGTGGCCTACACTCCCAGCCTGAGTCACAGTCGCGTTATTTCTTTATTTTCAAATTAAACTGGTCTATGCACCCACTTGTGAGATGAAGAGGAAGTCCCATGGATTCTTCCTGAGACCTCCAACTTGGGCCAGAACCCAGCGCCACAGTCTGTCCAGGGGCCTGCCCTGTGCCGGGATGCCTCTTTAGTGACCAGTGCACCCCCTCCAGGGGCCTGTTCCTTTGGTTCCTTTACGTATCTGTAAATGCTCCAGACTCTGCCAGCATCCCCGAGGTCCTCAGATTGTTACTCTGAAAGCCTCTGCCCAACACCTGCTTTGTCCTCCCTGGGTTGTGTCATAGGCCTCCAACACCCGTCCTGCGGTCAGAGCCCTGTATACTGGAGAACTGGATAGTCTCCGCTGCCTTTTCAGATCAGGGTCCACCCCACTCTGCCCCCAGGCCTGCCCTGTATGGACTGGCCATGCCCTCTGGCTTCTGTCTGGGATTATCGCACGGAAGGCACCAGCAGATTGGTGAGAGGGCGGGGAGCAAGGCTGGGCTCAGTGTCCCAGCCATGTGCCTTGACGGTGGCGGTGGCGGTGTTCCTCTCCCACAGCCAGAGCCAAGGTGACCAGATAACTTAGTGTCCAAACTGGTGCACAGTTGAGAAGTGAAGAGGGGTGTTAACATTAATTAAAATTAAGTCATTTTTGAAATACATACAGACCAACAGATTGAGTTTCTCATGTTGGTGGACATTTGAAGTAGTAGTATTCAGAAACTATTTGCAAAACTAAAATTCTTTCTAGAAAAACAATAATATCTGGGTACATTAAATGATATTAAAACAATTTAATGGTGATTATTTGGTCATTATATTCTCAGTGCATGTTGACATACTTTAATTTTAGCATCACTAATACCACATTCCTGGTATTATTCTGAAGAAGATATGTTTTTCAAAATGATCTTCATTTCGTTTTTCCAAACAATGGGCAGGAATCTTCTTCAAAGCTGCATCTTATGGTTGATGAATTTTAAATTGTAGACACCTTTGGTTGGCTCTCTCTGTAGGCTATACTATTTTTAATTGAGAAAATGTTAATAAGCTCAGAGCAAATTCTGCTAGATGTAAGCTATTCACAAGTCTAGGTTTTTTCTATTGAAGTGTATAACCATTTCAGCCTAAATGTTTTCATAGGTGCTGTTTTTTTTGCCAATATGAGTACAGAAGTATTCGAATATGTTTATAAACTGAAACTTGTCAAGTAAATTGTCTGTGATTTTTTTTTTAAATTTACAACAAATTTGGATGCTGTAAATTTGTAGGCCTTGTCAATTTTATTCATTCCATTACAAAATAACAGTTTATCCAATTAAAGATAAGGGCTTCACTGAAAGACTTCACACAAGTCAGACTAGTATCAAATCCAGTCAAAGCATTTCAGCATTAAACTATGTACGCCACGTGGGCTCCCGGGGTCTCATGCTTCATTTCTTGCATTGCTTTTGTGGAGGTCAGCGTCACTGTCTTTCTGTTTACAAGCTGTACTTTTAATAACTGTAATTCACAAAGGCTTGGAAGCTAGAGATTTGGGGTTCCAGATTGACTACTTTGATTAAAGATTTCCAACTGATTTTGAACAAAGTGTAACCAAAATTTAGGGATCTGACTTGAGAAAAATGGAAAGGAGCTCCATCGTAGGATTGTTTTACAAAGTGCTTCTTCAAAGGTTCAAACGTTTGTAAATTCAGAGGTGGGGGCAGCAGAGAGAACGAGGGCTGCCAGGCCCCACGGGTTTTGTTTTCTACTTTGGTTCCTTTACGTATCTGTAAATGCTCCAGACTCTGCTGCAGCTTGTGTTCCAGCTGGTCAGATGTCAGCGGCTGGAGGCAATAGGATGTGTGCACTGCCACCCCTCCAAGGACGCTCCTGCCCCGCAGGCCTCTCAGTGTGTTGGGATATTGTTTTTATTATGGTGCTTTATTCCGCCAGAACTTGTATTCATGTTATCATTGTAAAGATAATTTTTATCTCCAGTGTGAGTTTTTAAACTGAATTTACGGAATCTTTCGCAATAATGTCAGGTATTTCTCCTTCAACAGAATGATCTTCTAAAATCTTTACTTTGATTCCATGATTCTGATAGGAAAAAACTCAAACTCTTCTTTGAATTTGCTTTACTGTTTTTCTCTTTAACTGTTTATACAACTAACGTATTAATAGCTGTTAATATATTTATACAACTAACATATTAATAGCTACCTCACTTTTCATGTGAGTCTAGGAAAATTTGGAATAAAAAATTAGGAAAATTACGCTAAACAATTTGATAAGTGAAGTCCTAGTTTACAAAACTACATATAAATGTCTTTCTATGGCTTGTTAAATCGTGTTTCTGGGCACTGTCCTCTTAAAATGCCAGCTCACCTGAAGCTGATGCTTGAGCAGGTTTGTCTCTTCTGGTTTCATACTGCCAGTGGTGTCACTACGGCCCCTGTGTTGGATAGTAGACATCAGCAGATGTTTGGGCTATGTGTCCATCATCAGTTTTCTTGAGAACTAAACTCAGTATGCAATTATGCACTTTTATTTTTTGAGCTTATTGTTGCCAAAAGTGTTGATTGCAAAATAACAAAAAGGTTATAAGTAGGTGTAGCTTTATACCATGCACCATAGCAAACCCGTTCAGGTTACTCTCTCCCCGTCTTATGTCAGGACAGCTCAGCCGCTTCATGTTACTGAACCAACAATTTCCTGACCAGTGGAGGCCTGGCAGCACCTTGCATCCTACAGCAGCACAGGCGACAGCACAGCTACCTGGCACGCCAAGGGGCTGGCAGGGGCACTGAGTGCTCCCCCACCTAAGCTGCCCAGCCCTCAGGTGTGAGAGCACTTCCCTGTGTCACCGAGCACCCTGCGTGTTCTTGACAGGGAGAGGAACTCACACTGTGTCTGGAAAGAGTTGGCAGAGAGAGAAGTGCTCACATGTTAGTGACACTGTCTACGTGCACCCACACCTCCTGGAAGCTGAAGGTGTAAGAGAGGGTTCTGCCATTCAGCTTATTTTGTCGGAGTAATATGGTTAATAATGCTTCGTTTGTTTGTTTTAATGAAAAATATGGGGAACATTTGAAACCAGATGGGATCCTGAAACTTGGCAAACCAGCTACATGACCACCGTGGCTGCAGGTTCCCTGCCCTTGCCCCATAAGGCTGAGGAAGGAAGGTTGGTCTGTAACACGTACTGCTCCATTCAACTAGGGTACCTTAGAAGAGGATTAAGGTTGATAAACTGTTTTCTAACAGGAACAGAGAGCAGCTTTTCTTAACTGTTCACATGTGTCTCAGATACAACAGGAACACTTTGAGTGTATCCTAACTTCAGAGTAAATTGTACACTTTGATGTTACAACATTACCAAATAACACACGTGGTTTCCCTCGCCTTGGAGGTTTCCAGCCCTGCAAGGGAGACTGGGTGGAGGCTGAGTATTGGATACGGCCAGGCACGTGGAGCAGCGAGGCCATCTCAGTGAAGCCACTGAGGTACAAGCGTGTGGACAGGGTAGGTGATGACCATCATACGTTCCTGGGTTCCTGTATTCTCTTGGTGCATTAGGTTCAGTCTCGGCCAAAGAGGAGCCTATCCTCTTACTGAGAATGCTGTCTTTCCATAAGGAGATCACTAGAGACCAGCCTGGTATCCTCACATAATGAAGTTGTAAATGTTGTATTGTTGGGAATGAGTGGAGTGAGATGTAAGGTTTGAGCTTGCTTGTAAAAGCTGGCACGGTTCAGGAAGTGGAACTGAGTTTGCGTGGGGTGGAGTTAGGGGCATGCACTGTACTGAGTCGAAGAAGTAGGGAAGTGACCACCCGCCACCCCACACCCTCTCACTCTGCCCATTGTCGCTGTCTCAGCCTTGTTTCAGACCCTACACGTAGCATAATCTTCAGGGCATTGCTTCTCCTCTGACAGCAGGGTCCCCACTCCCCCGAGATTCAGCTTTAACTGTCTGTGGTGGGGCCAAGTGAGGTTTTGCCAAACAGCTCAGCAGGCACTTGTGGTGGCCCTCCAGGTCCAGCTGACTTGCAGAGGTGGGCGGGCCCCTCGTGCAGTGCATGTTGCCGCAGTTCCCCTTGCTCTGCTTGCAGGTCTGCATTTCCAGCCTCTGTGGAAGGAATGGTGTGATAGACGACAGTATCTTTTTCACCTTGGACTCTCTGAACCTTCCAGAAGGATATATCCCTCGAAGATACGACGTGGTCAGTGCTGTGGTAGTGGAGAGCAGCCAGTCGTGCTATGTCTGGAGAGCCCTCTGCATGACTCCAGTGAAAAGGCGGTAATGAGGACACAGCTTTCTTGTCTGGCAAGGGAAAGGCGTGATTTAAGTGTATTTTGAGAGTTACTTTAATAAGCCAAAATAATACTGCCCAAATCCTGAGCTGGGTGGTTAAAAAGAGAGCATCTTTTGGAGGGTTTTGAGGGGTCTTTCTGATTGATTGAAAGTCAGCTTAAAGGTTCCTTCCTAATCCTTAATTTTATACTGGTGATTTTAATATTTTGGTGGATTTTTGTCTTTTGTTCTTCTTTCACATACTGGCGTTTTTTAGAATACTTTGGACATGGTAGGTTCTTAAAATTCTTGAGTTTTCTGTATCTGTTCTTCCTTCTGAGCCTCAGTGATCCCTTTCCCCCCCACCTCCCCATGCATGTTTATGTAGCATGATAGGCCTTCCCTGAGCTCTCAGTGGAAACCGCAACCCTGCCTGCTTTTCCTCCTTAGAGCTGGTCTCCAGCGAGCTCTCCATACGGTCCCTTAATGACTCTGTTGACACCTCCTCTCCTCACTGGAATGGAGCTCTGTGTGGGAGCGGTTGGTGTCTGTTTGCTGCTGCCTAGTGAGCACCTGGCTCTGGCTCAGTGTCTGTGAACCGTGGGTGGGGTGTGTGCAGTTCTGTCAGTAGCAGACAGCGGGGAGTACCCCTGCTTTACACCAAGCAGCCAAGGTTCAAGGAGACAGGCTGCCCAGCTCCAGGCTGGGCAAGTGTGTAGGGGGTGGAGCTTGGGGTAAAGGATGAGGAGAGCTCTGCCTCTTGGGCTCTGCTTCCCTTTGGGGAATGACTCAGGCCTATCTGTGGGACAGTGAAGTTAGACATGCTGCCCACGTCTTCCGCCGACCCGAGAAGGCCCAGGAGGCACTGAAGTTCTGGTTTCAGCCCCATTGCATGGGCCCAGCATCTATACCTGCCTGTCTGAGTAGGGCTCTCGGGTCTTACTGGGGGCCAGCAACCTGAAGCCCTGGGGCCAAAGCCGGAGTCCCCGTCCCACATTAGGGTTGGAGTCACTTTGGCCCACTTTCAGGAAACACTCCCTGACTTTTCCTTCAGGCCAGAAGGCCTTGAAAAAGACCCTGCAGTTAGCTGGGCTCCTGATTGCAGGCATGGAGGGTTTTGGGACGGTGGCCATACTGGCCCCTAACTGACATCACAAAGAAAGTAGTTGCCATCTTAGGTTTCAGGGCCAGTGTGGTCATTGAATGACAGAATTTGCCCCAATTCTGGGTCCTTGTTGCCCAGTCTGTTCTGTTTTTTCCAGCACTTACCTTTCAACATACTCTATGACTTACTAGTTTATGATGTTTTCCAGTGGAGTGGTGGCTCACTGTGGTGTGGACCAGTGTCTTGTTGAATGGAGTGGGTGGGGGCATAGCCAGTAGGCTCCCTGGCTGTGAGTGGTCTGTTCGTGGGGAGCCTCCTCAGGTGGCCCCTGGGCTGCAGTGGACTCAGACCCCTGTGCACATGTGAGTCGGGGCAGCCAGTCCAGTGGGGAGATGCTGCTTATCCTGGGGGAGGGATGCCCCTGAGCCAGGCACCCTCCCTGAGCCTTGTCCTTTGTCTGCCTCACGTAGCAAGGGAAGTCTTCTCACCTTTGTTGTTGGACACTGACGGTGAGCCAGCCCCAACTCCTGTGACCGCAGAATTCTCTCATAATCTGCTAGTCAGAGTGAAGGTTTAGGGGTGAGTAGATGAAGGGAATTTCCAGGGGAGCTTGCAGCCAGTGAGCAGTCAGTTCCTGTTTCCTCAGTTTGTAATGGAGACGAATGTTCCATCCCATCCGTCCTTCCAGCAGATGCCCAGTGAGTGCCATTTGTGTGCCATGTGCTGTTATAGCCACAGGAGTATAGCCTTGGACAAAGAAGACCCACGTTTCTGCCCTCCGTTTGTGTGCTTCGTCCCCACCTAGGCATCCTGACCCTCGAGTGAGGCTTCTGGAGTCAGCACAGGGGAGTCACCTCTATCTGTGTCAGTTTCCTCGGCAGCTGGGCCAGACTCCAGGGCTTTAGCCCCCTGTGTGGGGGACACTGCCCTCCACTCAGACCCTCTCTCTGGCTGCCTGTTCAAGTGCCTGAAAGACGGTTCCAGTGATATGCGCGGAGCAGAGCTGCTCTCCCAGACCCAGGCCTCCAGCATCTTCCCCATTCTCTTCTCCATTCTCGGGACCGGTTGACTCCCCGTTTTTTCAGATTCCTCAACCCATCCCTTAGCAGGTGTTGTTGGCTGTCTGCAGGAACTGAAACTCTGCTTCCAGTGCTGCTCTCACAGCCCCCCCGGGTCTGGGGTGAGGGCAAAGGCAGGATTGAGAGGGCTCTGAGAGGCATCAGGGCGTGGCGGCAGTCGGATGGGCCCATGTGGAGGAGGAGAGAAAGGAAGAGAATGGGAGGTGGGAGGGGAGGTGAGTGTGGAAGGAGCAGGAGCTGGCCTCCAGCCTGGTTGAGAATGTCACTGAGTTTGTAGACAGGGACCAGAAACGTGAAGGGGCTGCAGGCTGCCTCAGGGGAGGGAGTGACACCAGATATACCTCTGGAAAGAGCACCGTGGGTGAGCATGAGGAGAATGAGGCCTGTCCTTCACAGCCATGTCAGTAGAATAAAGGGACGTAAATGGGTCCCTTCTGAGGAGAGGGTAAAATCTCATTTTCTAAAGAGTTGAACTCATTTAATTGTTTTCACATACTTAGAAGCAACAAAACTTTTTCCGAATGAAAGCTTACCTCCCCTCCCAGCAGCCTGGGAGGTGCCTTGAAAGGAGACTGAACACTCCCCTCCCCTGGTGACCAAGGAGGGGAGGTCCCTCCCCCATCATCTCTGGACCACCCTGCTGGTGGAGTTGGGTCCATGTTGTGTTCTCAGAATCAGGGACTCCTTTTGAGATGTCACCTCTCTGTTGCTTCCTCTTCTCCAGGTTGTACTGGATTTGTCATTCTCTTCTTCCAGATGATTTGCTGTCCTTCTCTGAAACCCTCGGTGTTATAGAAGCTCTGTGTAGTTTCGTGGTCACCTCTCTGGGGTTGGCTTTTTACCCCTTGCGTAGCAGCTTGTCCTGTGGTTGGTGGCATCTGGAAGCAGAGTGGCAACTGAGAGGCGGTACTTTAGGATGCAGGCCTGCCGCAGTGATGCGTTCTATGGGTGTTTTCTCCAGAGACTCCCCTGCTGACGAAGAGGCTGCCGCTGAGTCCTGTGGAGCCCTTTTATTGAAAAACAAAGGTGATATTGAAGTCACAAGGATGACAAATTTTGGAACTCTAAAGGAAGGAGGAAGCAAAAATATGGTGATCTGGATAGAGTAAGTTCACCACTTAAATAAAATTACGTTAATGTGGTTTCAACTGTGATTTAAGAATTTCTGTAGAACCAACGTTACTTTGCTCATTTATTTTTTCCTTTATAAAAATCTTTTCAAAATTTTTTACCCTGAAGTATCCTTTTGTACTTATATTCATACAGGTATTTGCAATTGCCAATTCACTAGTTAGATTGAATTCTATGTTTTCTGGTAACTGAATATTTTAGCTTTAGAAATCCTGTCTGTGTTCATGGCTAATTCTCTTTTTCCAGGAATAAAGGAGATGTTCCTCAAAACTTAGTCAGCTGCAAACTGGCTGGCTGGGATAAAGCAAAACAATTCAGATTTCAAATGCTGGATAAAGACCAAACTTGCCCCGTGGCGTCTATTGTTTCTGTTCCTGAGAAGGAGAAGAATTTTTCAGATGAAAATGTTAACTCATTAGATAGCTACAGAAAAAACAAAACCTATCAGATGGAGAACAGTCTGGTGAACAGCAGAGAAGTCTCCCCAGGTAGGTGTTAGCCGCTACCGGCTTTGACCTGATGGCCGGGGCCTCGTGGCCTGTGAGCCCAGTTGGGTCTGGGTGATGGCACAGCTGCTGCTTGAGGGGTCCTGGGCAGGGGCGGAGTGGCCGGAATACTCCAGCCTCTTTGGCAATTTTCACCATGAGCTCTTTGGCTCTAGACCCTTCTCTGATGTTTCGGGGCTGGGGACAGGGACAAAAATAGCTTCACAGATAGCCAGAAGTGCTTTAGATGTGCCGTTTTGGTGAGTATTTCTAAATCTGGAAAGGCTACCAAGGGGTGTCCCAGGTGCGGTCGAGGCGTCATGACTCTTCTCCCAGTGACTCAGACCCTTGGTTCTCACCCTTTCCTGTTCTCACTGCTTCGTGCACTGCCTCATGCTTTGGCCATTGTCTTGGTGTGCTTACTTGTGTGTGTCTGAGTATTGTTTTGCGCTTGCATACCACCACTATCAAAAACATTTTGCCATCTGGTCTAATTTTGGATCTAAATTTCATCTATCAGATAACTGTGCCTGTAAAGGAGAGAATGGAGAAGAAGAAAAGAGTATATCAAGGAAGCAGGTGACAGAAGCTGGTGGACTCATCCCTCCAGGTGGCAGAACCCTGGTTGTGATTGTATGTGATGCAAAGTAGGTGACTGGAAGGTTTGGAGTGAGTGTCCTTTGGGGGCATTTGTACATCTGTCTTTTTAGGCCTCATGTATGGTACTGCTGAGTTGGGTGTTAAAAAAGCATTCGTAACTGCTTTGCTGGGACAAAATCAAGAAAAAGGATTGGTGGAGAAAAGGCTTGAGTGATTTACCCACCTGAGCTGACAGCTACGCTAAGCCTAACAGTCTGCCCTTGCCCCGCCTTGGAGCTGTCCTGCCCTAAGCCTCTCGGCTGCTCCTCCATATACCCCCACAGTACTCCCTCCACCTCCACCAGGGGAGCTGGCCCAGATACGGGCCCTGCATGCCTGCCGGGTGTTAAAGCCTCCATCTCACAGCTTCCTGCCTCCAGCTAGCCACCTGAGCCCTCATAGGTCCTTCTCCTCTTCCCACCTCCTTCCCTGTGTCCAGAACTCCCCAGCCTTGCCCGCTGGTCAGCTGTCAGCTGGGCATTTTGGCTTCCTTCCCTTTGTCATCAGTCATCTTACACTTGCTAATTCTAAATCTTCTTTTCAAAATGACTGATTAAATCACCACCTCACTCTAGGCCCACCAGCATCAAACCATAGGTGACATTTAAGCAAACCGCAGCCCTGCAGTGAGCGGCCTGTGGTGTAGCACTGTAGTGAAATAAGTGAAGAGGTGTGGTGAACACAGGGTGACCTCGATGACGGCAGCAGCAGGGGATAGGGCAGGGAGCAGAGCCAGACGCTGTGTTTCTGGTCATGTTATACAATTCTCATTGAAACCTGAGAACATTGAAAATATTTTTCTTATTCCTAAGTTTGAGAATTACAGAAAAGAGTATTTCAGGGGCTTGATTTTGTCTCAGGGAAAACATTACATTGCTTGTTTTAGAAAGTCTCTTTTGTTCTGTAAAAAGAATTATTAAAAACTAGGGATGACTGTGGTGGATAACTCTGACTTTCCTTATGTGTTCAAGGGGAAATTATGTTGAATCTCCCTGTCTTATTTATTACTAAAACTAAGTCGTGTTTTGTTTTTTCAAGGAATTCTGGCCGCTGCAAGGAGCTCCTTCTGCTTTGCTTCTCTAATTTCATAATCGGGCGAGTCCTTGAAGTGAATGTTGTAAGTGGAGAGGAGTCACTGATAGCTGTCCGAGAACCATTTTCATGGAAAAAGTCTAAAAGTTCCCAAGCATTAGCTTCCGCCAAAACTACAGTGGTGGTAACCACACAGAAAAGGTACTATGAGCAGAAAAGACAGGAACGTGACCTGGAGTGCATGCTGGCCGTGTGAGAGACGAGTATAGCTACCTTCTTGTTACAGAGAGGTGGACAGCCCAGGATAAAGGGGGTGCACCTGGCTTGCAAGCCTCCTGCCATCACTGTACTTGGGGCAAGGGGTATGTTTTCACGCAACTCTTACATTCCTCTGAGGAGGGCCCGGGGATGGCGGTCAGCACTGTGAGGACAGGGCCTTGTGATGCCCCCAGGCCCCCACTCCACCCTGGCTCCTCTAGGGTGACTTTCTCAGAGCAGGTACAGTTTGACCCATGCCAGCTCCTGCCACCTCTCCTGTTCCCCACAGCCCAGCTGTCTCCAGAGACATCTCATGTCCCACACGGGCACCCAGAGGCACTGGTCAGCATAGGGTCAGTGAGATGTGACTGACCATGGTCTTGTTGCTTGGCTACTTGAAGCCCATTTGAAGATATGACACCTTTGAAGAATGAAATTAAGAAAAAAAACATGTAATCTGCTAGTGGCATGTGAGTGAGGGACTTGGGGACCACTCAGACTTTAGCTGGGATGTAGTTTCAAGAAAGTGCTGAAAGTCCACGTTTTCTCATCTATAGTTATGAAACCAAAAAGCTGTGAAAAGCAGATTTTGTTTTCTAAGTTTGGTGCCAAAAAAATCAGACCTATAGGAATGTGAGGGTATTTCATGACCTTATCCTGTGTGATGTGAATGCTCGCCCCTCCACTGCAGTCACTGATGGGTTTAGCTCAGGTGCTGCCCAGAACCCACTGGGGTGATAGGTACTGCTTTTCCAATATTGGAAAATCCTGAATTTCAAATCATATCTTGCCAGTAACAGTTTAAGATAAAGTATTATAGACTTCTGCGAATTTTCAGGCTGAAGGAAAAAGATCTGTTAGCAGAGAGGAGTGTCGTGTGGCTGTTGACCTCTGGAGTCAGACCTTTGTTTGACTCCCAGCACTGCCACCAGGAAGCTATGTGACCTTGGGCCAGCTTCTTAACCTTTCTGAGCCTTAGTCTCATTTATAAAGTGATAGTCCCTCCCTCGTGGGGTTATGAGGATTAAACAAGGTAAGGGATGTAAAATGTGCAGTTTCTGGCACAGAGCAATCAATAGTGGTAGGTAGCAACAGTTGTTGGTCATGTAAAGGGGTGTGCTCTGGGGATGGAACCTAAAACACAGGAGCTAGAAGTTACTGTGGCCTACAGGGAGTGGAGAGTCCCAGATGGCTGGGTTTTAATTACAAGAGCTTTTAATAACCTCCAGTTGTCTTTTAATGGTATACTGAGTAACTTTCTAGATATAATTTGGCTTAACTTGAGGAGCAACATAGACCAAAAACCACAAGTACTTTAATCTGCTGGTCAGCTATTTCCCTTTAAATATTAATACATTGTCACTGTACAGGGGTGTCTCTAAAACAAGAGATATTTGCTTCCTGTCATCAAGTTAGTGACCCTAAGTGCCTGTCCTGCTTGGCTCGGGTACCTTTGGAACCCAGGGTCTACACCTGCCTGCCCCCCACGTGTCCAGCGGGGCTTCCATACATCCTACACATCCTGCTCTGTCTTTGCTCCTCTCCCAGAACAGTGTGTTCATGTGTTCACTTAGCCAACCTGCTGAGGACCCTCTTTGTGCCAGGACCTTCTCAGCTGAGTTTCCAGCCCTCCTAAGCTGTGAGCAGACACCTGCTGACTCGGGCTGCCTTTTGAGGCCACATGGGACTAAGATGGACTGTTAGGCCCTCTACCTGAACACATGTGTAGTGTTCCTATTAGTAATTAGTACTTTGCTGTCACTTATGGCATGCCCCTGCTTCCCACACATGCCCCACACCTATGCTCTCATTCCAGCCCCTGCTTCCCACACACGCCCCACCCCTATGCTCTCATCCAGCCCCTGCTTCCCACACATGCCCCACACCTATGCT
>NC_060285.1:580510-605839 GCF_021613505.1 Equus quagga | reverse complement strand
CCCACACATGCCCCACACCTATGCTCTCATCCAGCCCCTGCTTCCCACACATGCCCCACACCTGTGCTCTCATCCAGCCCTTGCTGCAGGCCTGCAGGGAGAAGATAGCCCTGTTTCTCAGTGGGGAGGATGGGCTTACCTGGTGCTTCTGGTGGTGGCCCTGGGATTTCCTGGGGCATTTCTGTCACAGAGCTCCTCTCTAATCAGCCCTCCTATTCTAAGCTGAGCTAAAAAAGCCCCCACGTCAGGTGACCTGGTGGAGCAAGGAGACTGGGGAAGACTTCCCTCTCCACTCAAATGCAGGCTGAGAGCAAGAGTGAGGAGGGAGGGAGTGAGAGTAGCAGTGCCAGGCGCCTCTCTCCTCTGCAATCAGGGGACAGACTCAAGCTGAAGAGTACAAACGACCTCACTCTCTGACACTTTAACACCTCTGCCCTTTCCTAGATTCTCTTCTTCCAACTTTTTCCTTTCCTGTCAATTCTGTTGCTGTTTTGGACCTTCCCACAGCAAGTCCAAATTCTGGTAGCAGAATTTTCATCATTCCTACTAACAGCCCTTTCTAGGGAAAGGCAGGAGCTCGAGGGTGGAACTGAATTTCCTCAGAGGAATTACAGGCTGAAAAACAGGCAGGCGGGGCCCAGACAGAGCAGCCTTTACCAGGCATGCTCTTCTGCAGTAATAGGGTATAGTTTCTAATATTCGTGTCCTTATTAAAAATATAGTAGTAAGTAAGAGTTTCACTATTTGGAAGCTTAAAAACAGTTGTTTTCAAACTCATTGGTTCCAAGAGGTTCCTGGGCAATGGGGACCCATTCTCCTCTTGTAGGCAAAGCAGCTCTGCTCTCCCCCTCAGTGGAGATGAGAGGACCCAGTGGGAGCTTGTTTGGAGAAAGGATCTGAAAGCTAAAATAAAAACTTGCAAACTACTGACTTGGGCCAAGAGTTCATATATCAGTTATTTTCGGTGATTGAATGAACTGTCTTCTAAACCAGGACAGGATGTCTAAGTATGAAATGCCAGGGTGATTAAGAATTGTTTTTAACTTGTGAAATTCTTTTTTAAGGAACTCAAGACGACAACTTCCAAGTTTCCTTCCACACTATCCAATACCAGATAGACTTAAAAAATGTGTAGAACAAAAAATCGACATACTGACCTTTCAGCCACTGCTCGCAGAGGTAGGCAAGGTGTCTGCTGTGAAACGCTGACTCTTCACCACCCTTGAGTTGTTTTCTGACATACTCAGTGTGAACTCTTCTCAGGCTCAAACCTCATACTGGTTTATCTTTACCACAGGTAGCTGGGAATTTCAGGACAACAGAGAAAGGGACCATTGCTGTATTCCTTTGTAAATTAAGGGTGAATAATGCCCCAGGAGGTGACATTCTCACAGCCTTACTGAGTCATACACTGGGCTCTTGGCGGCTGGGGGGCAAAATGGGGTGGGATACTCTCTGCCACCAGCCCAGCCTCTCTCCGCTAGACCTGGCAGCCAAGCTTCTTAATGGCTTTCCACTCATGTTAAAACACTCAGCAACTAAAAATAGATAGAAACTTTCTCTGAGAGGAGGAACTGAGAAGAGACAGGACATCTGTGGAAAAGACCTCTAGCTGCACAGACTAATAGTTGGGAGCAAGGCAAGGTTGCCAGGCCTCACTCGGGTGCCGCCTTTGTGAGGCACATCCATTCGAGTGACTCCTTGGAGGAATCCTTGTCTGAGTCTGCCCGCTCTTCCAGGTGGCGGCTGAAGCCAGGAGAGGGGTGGGACCACTGGCAGGGAGGAGGCACAAGGGATAAGGGCAGGGTGGCGCTGAGAGAGGCTGAGGGAGGACAGCACACACTTGTGTGCCCGTCTGAGCGAAGTCTAGGGAGGAGAAAAGGCTGTTGCATTTGGCAGTTAGAGGGGAGAGCGCTGCCCTGTCTCCAGGAGGGCGTTTTCCGAAGGGTTTCAGAGTCCTTTGGCTGAGGAGCAGATGAGCAAAGTGGGGGCCTGAGCCTCTGCAGTGTGCAGTGAGGAGGAGGGAAGAGAGTGGACAGTGGCTGGAAGGAGATGTGGGTTCATCAGAGCTTTTGTTGAGGATGAACAGTCTCACGCCTGTTTATGGACTGAGGGCATGAGCCTGTAGAGAGGAGAGAGTGGAGTTTCAACGAGAGGAGAGGAGGTTTGGGAAGAAGCTGGTGGGGGAGGGTCTTGCACTGTGGAGTGGTTATCTTTGAGCCAGAGAAGCACACCCAGCTGTGGGAATGATGGAGCCCTTCCTGTCTCCCGAACTCTGGGCCCCTTGGTAGGGTGGGTGGTAGAAGCTCCCTCGATGCTGCATTGTGCGGTAGGCACAGGCAGGAGATAGCCCCTCCCCAAGGGGACTTACTGACGTTCTTGAAGAGGGGGAAGACACTGCTTACTGTGGAGTGACATGCCAAGGCACAGAGGCAGGTCTGGGCAGCTCTGCATGACCTAGTTGTTGGAAGGACTAGGGTGTGGAGGATGGATGGGGCCAGGGGCTGCAAAATGAAAGCAGGGAAACCTGTTAGGAAGTCAGTGCAACAGTTGTAATGATTTTAGGACCTGAACTAAGCCCATGGCAGCAAACCAGCCTTAAAAATAAGTTAGGGAAGAACTCTAAGGCCAAGTAATTGCTGCTAGTGCAGATACCGCTTCTGTGAACATCATGTAAGTCTGTGCATCCACAGCTTTCCTTTGACACAGGCCTGCATGCTCAGAAAAGACCTTCTTCATGAGGGTGGAAGTTACCAGAAGAAAGCACGTTCCTATTCAGCAATAATGTTGATGGCAATAATCATGAAAAGTGTATGTGGTAAGGTTCCAAAGTACTTCCACCTTTCTGATTTATTTAATCCTGGGAGCTGGCCATGAAGCGTGCTCGACACATGGTGCAGAGCTTTCCTCAGCTGGAGTGAGGTGTAGTTGGCATACAGTGAACTGCCTAAGTTTAAGGTGCACACTTTGATCACAGTTTTGACACCTGCATACGTCACCACAATGAAGATAATGACTTTGTTGCTGCGTAGTCATTCTGTGAATATATCTCAGTTTGTTTCTCAGCTCATCTGTTGATGCTGAATGAGAGTAGATGGATGCACAGTCACCTATTGTGGGATTCCATTCACTTGAAACGTACAGAGTCGATCTGTCCATAGAGACTGAGTGCAGGTGGTGGTTGCCAGGGTCTGCAGGAAGGAGGGAGGGGAAAGCGCTTGCTGGGCCAGGGGTTGCGCAGCACTGGGAGTGTGCTCAGTGCACTGACGTGGCTGCTTCAGATGGCTGATCTTCAGTGAGTTTCAAATGCTTTCTGCGTCTAGTGAGAAGATCGTGTGGTTTTTTTTTTTCCCTTAGTCTGTTAATGTGGCGAATGCCATTGATTGATTTTCAGATGTTAAACCAATCTTCCATTCCTATGATAAAGTAAGTGGTCATGCTACTGTCACTCATACATATGTGTGTTTTGTAGACATGTATATACAAACATGCACACACACACGGAGTTGGATTTGATTTGCCAAGATTTTGTTTGGATTTTTGCATCTGTGTTTATGAGGGACATTGGTCTGTAGTTTTCTTTGTCGATGGTGGTATCAGCACAGTGCTGACCTCATAGAATGGTTTGGGAAGTGTTCCCAAGAGTTTGTCAAATTGGTGGCATTTCTTCCTTAAGAAATTTTTTTTTTAAAGATTTTATTTTGTTCCTTTTTCTCCCCAAAGCCCCCCGGCACATGGTTGTATATTCTTAGTTGTGGGTCCTTCTAGTTGTGGCATGTGGGATGCCGCCTCAGCGTGGTTTGATGAGCAGTGCCATGTCCATGCCCAGGATTCGAACCAACGAAACACTGGGCTGCCTGCAGCGGAGCGTGCCAACTTAACCACTCGGCCACGGGGCCAGCCCCAAGAAATTTTTTGATGGTTTTTGATGGTCTTGACCAGTGAGGTTTTCTGGGTCTGGAGTTTTCCTCAGGGGAGGATGTTTACTTAGGAATTGAGTTTCTTGGACAGCCACAGGGCAGGTCAGTCTCTCTGAGGTGAGCCCTGGTGATTTTTATCCTTGAAGGAGTTTGCCATTCCACCTAAGTTGTCTAATTTATTTGCGTTAAGTTTTTTATAATACTGGTAATTTGTGTCTGTCTTTTTTCCTGATCAATCTGGCTACAGGTTTATAAATTTTTATTAATCTTCTCAAAGAACCAGCTTTTGGTTTCATTGTTTTTTTCTGTTTTCTTTTTCATTGATATCTACTCTGATCTTTATTGTTTTCTTTCTTCTGCTTACTTGGTTTCGTTTGCTCTTTTTTCTACTTTTTAGAAGAGGAAGCTTAAAGTCATTGATTCGAGATCTTTTCTAGTAGAGGTTTTTTTAGCACTATGAATTTTCCTCTAGTTCTGTTTAGCTACATCCCACAAATTTCACTTGGTTGTGTTATTTTCATTTAGTTCAAAATATCTTCTATTTTCCTTTTGATTTATAATTTTATTTTTTCTTTAATTTTTCTTAAGGAGATTAGCCCTGAGCTAACATCCGTGCCCATCTTCCTCTATTTTATGTGGGACGCCTGCCACAGCATGGCTCGGCAAGCAGTCTGTAGGTCCACACCCGGGATCCGAACCAGTGAACCTGGGCTGCCGAAGCAGAACATGTGAACTTAACCACTATGCCGCCGAGCCAGCCCCCCTTTTGATTTCTTTATTGACCCATAGATTATTTAAAAATGTGTTATTTAGTTTTCAAATATTGGAATTTTTTTCCAAAAATCTTTCTGTTGATTTCTAATTTTAATTCCATTGTGATCAGAGAACATAGTTTGTATGACTGAACCCTTTTGCGTTTGTTTACCGTTTGTTTCACTGTCCAAGCTATGGTCTAGTTTGGTAAGTATTCCTTGTGCACTTGGAAAGAATGTACATTCTGCTGCTGTTTGATTTGGCAGGTTATTCTATAATTGTCCGGGCAAGTTAGTCTGTAGTGTTGTTGAAGTCTTCTGTGCCCTTATTGATTCCTGTGTGCTTGTTCTTTAAATCATTGAGAAGGGAGTTGAATTCTCTGACTATCAATATGTATTTGTTTCTCTTTGCAGCCCCATCATTCTTTGCTTCTTCCATTGAAGCTCTGTAATCAGCTGCATGAACATTTATGGTTATTGTGTCGTCTTGATTGATTCACCCTTTGTCAGCATGGCATGTCCCGCTTTGTCCTGGCGATGTGCTTGGCGTGAGAACCTGCTTTGTGTGACGTTCCTGTAGCTCCTGCGGCTTGCTGTGACCTCTGCTGCACAGGGCATCCTGCCCACTCTTTGGCTTGTAATCTACTTGTATCTTTGTCTTTAAAGTGGGCTTCTTAAGGGAACCAGCTATTTGAGTCTGGCTTTTTTATCCATCTGGCAATGCTTTTTACTTGTGGTGTTTGGACAAGTTACGTTCTGTATGATGGTTAATGTGATTGGATTTACATCTGCCATCTGGCTGTTTGCTCTTTAGTTGTTCATGGTTTTCCTTTTCTTTTTCTCTAGAGATTGGCACGTGAGCTGACAACTGTTGCCAGTCTTCTTCTTCTTCTTCTCCCCAAAGCCCCCCAGTACGTAGTTGTATATTCTAGTTGAGAGTGCCTCTGGTTGTGGCATGTGGGATGCTGCCTCAGCATGGCCTGAGGAGCAGTGCCATGTCTGCGCCCAGGATCCAAACTGGCGAAACCCTGGGCCACCAAAGTGGAGTGCACGGACACAACCACTCGGCCACGGGGCTGGCCCCTGTTCATTGTTTTCTTTATCCTCTTTTTCGTGATTCCATTTATCTTCTTTCTTGGCTGATAACACTCCTATTGTAGCGTGTGTAGTGTTGTGTGTCTAGGGTTTCTAATAGCGCTGTGCAGTAGAACTTTCTGCCATGATAGAAATGTCCTGCATCTGTGCTCTCGGGTGTGGGAGCCACTGGCCACAAGTAGCTACTGAGTGTTTGCAGTGTGGCTAGTGCCACTGAGGAACTGAATCTTTAATTTGAGTTAATTTGAGTTAATTTCTGTTAATAGCCCCATGTGGAGAGTGGCTGTCTTGGATAGCGCAGGACAGCGCCGTCAGCTCATCACAGGCTGCAGGTGACACTCTGCCACTTCCTGCACAGAGTGGGAGCTTTGGGTGCTACCTCCTCGTTCTCTCTTCTTGGCCTTCTTGCTAATGTGAATTTGACTTCTGCGTGTGTGTGTTTTGAACTGAATAATGGATTTTACCCTTTTTACTTTACATCATCAGTTATCTTTTAGAGGCATTTAAAAGATAAGTCTTTTATGCTCACCACATTGTCATTGTTCCTGAAGCTCTCTGTGGAGCCAGCCTGCCATGGGTCCCTCTCCCGCTGAAGGGCTCGCACACTGCCTGTGGCACTTGTCTGCTGTGGCCACTGTTGGTTCTTGCAGCCTTTGTATGTCTGCAAAAGGCTTTGTCTCGCCTTCATTTTTGAAGGCAACTTTTGCTGGTTTGAATTGTAGGCCTCAACTTTAGAGGTGCTGCTCGGCTGTCCTCCAGTCTGCCCACCGCATTTCTCACAAGACCGCTGCTTTCCTTCGCACCTTTGTTCTTTCATACGTAATGTGTATTTCTTTCTAGCTGCTTTTAAGATTTTCTCTTTATAATTAGTTTTAAGAAATTTAATTTACAATGTGCCTTCGTATATAGTTTTCTTCACGTTTTTTGGCTTGGGGTTCTTTGAGCTTCTTAGATACGGGGCTTGTATTTTTCCTTAAATTTGGAGATTTTTCAGCCATTCTGTCTTCAAATACTCTTTCTGCCCCCTTTGCCACATCCTTACTACGTGAACGTTAGACACTGGGAGTTGTCCCGCAGCTCACTGATGCTCTGTTCATTGTTCTTCAGTCTTCTTCCCTTAGCATTGCATTTTGGACAGTTTCTATTGCTGTGTCTTCAAGTTCACTGATTTGTTCTTTTGCAATGTGCAGTCCCATCCAGTGTATTTTTTATGTCAGACATTGTAGTTACTATCTCTACAAGTTCAATTTGGGTCTTTTTTTATATCTTGTGTCTGTGCTTAATGTGCTCAGTCTTTCCTCAACTTTTTGAACATATATGATAAAGTTAGAACAGCTGCTTTAATGTCCTTGTCTACTAATTCTGTCACAAGTGTCACTTCTGGTTCTATTGATAGGTTTTTCTCCTCATTATGGGTTATAGTTTCTGCTTCTTCCCATGCCTGGTAATCTTTGGATGCCCAACATTCTGGATTTTACCTTGTTGGGTGTTGGATATTTGTCTATTCCTAAAAATATTTTTGAGCTTTGTTCTGGGAAGCAGTTGAGTTACTTGGAAACATTCGTTGGATACTTTTAAACATGGTTTAAAGCTTTACTGGATGGGACCAGAATAGATTTAGTTTAAGGCTAATACCATTCTGAGTACTCTGTGCAGTGCCCCTTTGTTATAGGCCTTTCCTTCTAGGCTGTGGGGACCCACACTGTTCTCAGGCCTGTGTGGGAGTCCTTCTCTTTGGTCCAGTGGTTCTCAACGGGTGACAGTTTGCCCCACAAGAGACATTTTTGGTTGTCATGACTGGGGGGTACTAGTAGCATCTAGTGGGTAGAGGCCACCCTCCAATGCACAGGATCACCCCCCTACCCCCCAGAGAGCAGTACAGCCCAGTGTCAGTAGTGCTGAGGCTGAGGAGCCCTGCTGTGATCCCATCAGACAGGTCTCCCGGCCCGACGTGGTTTCTCACACTCATACACTGGCCACTACTCAGCTGACGGCTCAGAGGGGACCCTCTGAAGCTCTCCATACCTCTCTCTGTGCTGCTGTGTCTTTCTGGCACTCGGCCTCCTCGGTCCCCCAACTTCATCTCAATGCAGAGATCACACAGCTCGCCTGGGTTCCGTTCCTGTTCTGGGCCTGGGAACCCTGTCTAGGCAGTAGCTGGGACAGTTGTGGGGCTTACCTAGACAGTTTCCCTAGTTTCAGGATCACTGCCCTGCACTGCCTGGTAGTGTGTTTGAAAGCTGTTATTCCGGGGCCAGCCCTGTGGCCTAGTGGTTAAGTTCGCACGCTCCACTTCGGCAGCCCAGGGTTTCCCCGATTCAGATCCTCGGCACGGACATGGCACCGCTCATCAGGCCGCGTTGAGGCGGCGTCCCACATGCCACAACTAGAAGGACCCACAACCAAAACATACAACTATGTAATGGGGGGGCTTTGGGGAGAAGGAAAAATTAAAAAAAATAATAATAATAATAATAAAGAGAAAGATATTATTCCATCTGCCTGTTGCATTTCAGCAGCCTGGACTTATCAGCCCCAGTGCCACTTATTTCCTGGACATAGGTGTACTTGATGTGTTAACTCTGCTCTCATTAATTTGCTGGGGTTGTTTTTCAGCTTTTGAAGATGTCAAACTACAAGGAGAAATTTTCAACTTTGCTTTGGCTTGAGGAAATTCATGCAGAAATGGAACTGAAAGAGTATAATATGAGTGGAGTCACCTTGAAAAGAAATGGGGATTTTCTGGTTCTGGAGGTTCCAGGATTAGCTGAAAGTAGGCCTTCTCTGTATGCAGGTGAGTGTGTTACATGTCATGTTTTACTAGCTGGATCAGCAGACAGTGAAGCACAGTTGGGGAAGAACATTGTAATTGCAATGCTGCAATCACGTTACCTGGTTTTCTTTGCTTTGGGTTAGAAATTATCTAAAACTTGGTCAGCAACTTGAGTATATACAACATCTCCCTTTTGTCACACTGATGTTACTTTTAAGCAGTTGATCACAATGTTTTGTTCTAATCCACTTTGTGCTTTTGTAGTTTTACATGTGGTAATATATTTTTAACTAGGTGATAAACTGATTTTAAAAACTCAAGAGTACAATGGACATGTCATTGAATACATCGGCTACGTGATTGAGGTGAGCAGCCACTCGTAGTCAGTTAATGTTGGACTAGCTCTCAGACCAGCTGAAGAGGTAAACTTCCTGCCACAGCCCCAGGAGGAAGTGGTACTCCCTTAGGTACTGACAGTATTTTGGAAAATCGGAGGATAAAGTGAATATTTAAGTCAATTTGATGCATAAAGAGGATTTAGTATCTAAAGAAATCCTGTGATTTTCCACCATGTAAAACATATTTACCTTTTAAGCATATCACGTGTATATCATGATGTTTGCGTTTAGTTACATTTGGGCATTCTGAATATATTCCAGAAGAAATAGCCTCAGAAGGAAAAATACACTTTAAAGTTGACAACTCTAAAAGTTGGTGAAGATTTTATGGCTTAACTAACTCCTGGTGCCAGGTGGTTCTGTGTGTGTGGTCTCTGCTGCTTCAGCTGGTCATCACTGCTGTGCCGAGCGTAGCACTGGGGGTGATGCCCGGGTCTGTGTGAAGGGAAGGACGAAGCCCCCACGCATAGAAGAGTGAAAGAGAGAGTGCCAAGCCCTGATTCTTGGAGGGAGGAAGGGTTGCAAGAGCTAGAGGAATCCGGAGAAGATTCAAAGAAGAGGTGACATCTGGCCTTTGCTACTGTGTCTGCTGCATTCTGCACCTAAATACGGGGCCTGCAGGGGGCTCAGCTCACAGAACGTGACCTTTTCCTGGAAGGTGGAAGCTAGGCAGGGTTTCAAAGATGTAACAGCTAGTCCAGCATTCGTGGATTACACAGACGTAAGGCTGTGCTTTGCCCTCGCTGAGAAAGGTGAGCAGAGATGGTGTAAGGCAGTCAGGTAGTTCGTCTAAAGACGAAGGGAAGAGTAACATAAATAATTACTGTGTGCAAGAGAGATTTGTTAATCTGCTTCAGAAGAGGAGGAAGTGGCATCTGCAATACTGTTAAGAAAAAAATTTTGATAGCCAAAAAGGTCACAACAGGTCATTTCAGAAGGCGGGAAGGCTGTAAGTGGACCACAGAGGCCGGTGTTCATGGTCGAGGAGTTTAGACTTCATAAAAGCAGCTGCTTTTGAGTGATGGAATTCACGGTAGAGTTAGTAAGTTCTACAGCTCTCAGCCCAATGCTTTACTTGATTTTCTCTGATTTAATTTGTTGGCCAGTGCAGTGGTGTGGGATATCATGATGGTACAGAAGGCCCTCAGGAGAGCCCCACAGCTAGTGTGGCTATCTGAATGTGTTGGGCAGAGGAGATACCCCTAGAATGAGCAGTAGTTGTGCCATTGACATCAGATTGTTGTCTTCCATGACCAGAGGCCCAGTGTACTCACCCTGGCACCAGGTAGTGGGGACCTTCCAGAGTGGTGCCATTTTGCTGCTGGAAAGTTGTGCACTCACCAGGGATGGTAGTTCTGGGAGCCGTGGGGACAGAAGGCTCCTGAGGCAGAGCCCAGTGCTGACCTCTGCCACCCTGGCCACCTCCACAGAGGGGCCTCCCTGTCTGCTGGGAGCACATGCCTGGGAACAAGCATGGTCATTTCCTGCCTTCCTTCTTCCTGTTTCTCATTAGGCATAGTTTTCATTTGTAAATGCTCTGATTCGTTAAAGCTGCCCTGTCATTTTTTGTCTCATGCTTGCTTATCTTTGTCTTTCTGATTTTTCTTTTGAGTTCTTACGTAGTTTTTCAAGTTTCTGTAAATGACAGTGCCAGTATGTTTTGTCCTTGGGGCCTGGATCTGATTGATGATGACTCTCTGTGCTGACCCTCCCTTTTGATGATTTGTTTCTCTTGTGTGCTTGGTGACCTTTGATTATGGATTCATTTTCATTTATCTTAATCTCTGGGAAACACGAGGACCTGTGCTGGCTTGCTCTCCTTTTAAGAGGATTGTGTTAGCTTCTGTCGAGAACAAGGGAGCACTGCTGACGGGTACAGTGCCATCATCCAAGTCCTTGTTATCGGCATGGTGCAGGCCAGTATCCACACTAGAGTCAACTCAAGTCGCAGCTTTCATCCAGCCTTTGGAAAGCCACACAGCCTGGTGCTCCCTTATTTGGTTTGAGCTCCTTTTCACCTCTCAGGTTTTCCTTCCTGTTTTGCTTCCTATGTTGCTTCAGAAATTTCCTTTCCCTCCCGCTTGTCTGGGAATTCTTTTATGCAGAATCTAGCTTTGGCTGGAGGGTCCCAGAACATCTAGTTCCCTCTATTAATGGAAGGGAAAGTCTTGGAACACCCTTTTATGGAGGCACTGTTGTGGCAGGTACACCTTGCTGCACTTGTAATCATTTGTTTGCCTTTGGAGGCGGTGGCCTCTATTGCACACCTAGTATTCACAGAGCCCAGGTGGAGAGCGTGGCCAGTGAGAAGTTCACTATGTGTGCTCGTGGGGGTGGGTACACAGATGAAGTCCTCCTGTTTGCATAATATAACAGCACAAAGATTTAACCCTTTTTGATTGTTTTTGAATGGATTTAAGATACTAAATTTTAGCTCAAATCTGTAGAATGAATGTTTCATGATGTGTTACTAGATACACATAGAAGATTGTCCCAAGAAATCAAGTATAAAGTATAGAAATTAAATTGTTTGTTTCTTTTTTAGATTCATGAAGAAGATGTAACTCTTAAACTTAATACAGAATTTGAACAAGCGTATAACTTTGAACCTATGGATGTGGAATTTACATATAGTAGGTAATGCTTTTCATGATTCTTCCTGCAAGTGTGTCTTCCTTCTTGATCCGTGGCAGTCTCTTCTCTTCTGTCAGTCCCTTGACGTCTAAGCGGTGCAGGAGATGTGCTGTCACAGTGTTTATACTTCGTGGTCGTGAGTGGGCTCCATGCACCATTTTGCGTGCATCCTGATTGCTGCTATATTACCAGATGTTTTGTTTTTTTTTCTTAAAGATTGGCACCTGAGCTAACAACTGTTGCCAATCTTTTTTTTTTGTTTTTTTGCTTTTTATCCCCAAATCCCCCAAGTACATAGTTGTACATTTTATTTGTGGGTCCTTCTAGTTGTGGCATGTGGGCACCGCCTGACGAGTGGTGCCGTGTCGGCGCCCAGGATCCGAACCAGTGAAACCCCGGGCTGCCGAAGCAGAGCACGCGAACTTAACCACTCGGCCCTGGGGCCAGCCCCACCCGACGTTTTTAAGACACAAAGTTGCAGACGTTGGGTGTTCATTCTTTTTTGGACCTTAAGTACACTGAGTCCTGGGTTCATGACACACTGTCACCATCGATCCACTTCCTTCTTTATCTCATTCAGTCATCATTTATCATGTCGTGAGCACGGTGACCCGCTGTCCCCTTTCCATCTTTTGCTGAGCCCTCCACCATTGACTGGGGTTTGGGTTTTATCTCACCCTTGCTTTTTCATAAAATAGTTTGTGTTGTCTGTGTACACATACAGAAAAACTGTTCTTTAGTTTTAATTGTTTTGAACTTGCGGTCTGCAAGTTTTTCGCTGACGTCATGTTACTGAGATTCCTCCGTGTTGTAAGTGTTCGCTCATCTTCAACACTGTTTGTACACTGCTGTATGAGGGCTTCAACTGGGTCTGTTCTCCTGCCGATGGGCATTTGCACCGTCTCCTGTTTTGTTTGCTTGTTACTGCTCTGAAGGTGCTGCCATGAACACTCACCTCCTCATGCACAAGTGCTGTGTTTTCATGGCTCTACATTAAGGATTAGGATTTGGTTTGGAATATGTTAATGTTTCAGCTCTATATGTGGTGGCATCAGTGACTACCAGTACCAACGTCTGTAATAACCTGTTGATCCACACCCTCCTGAAACCTGATTTTGTTAAATGTCTAAATTTGGGCCATCTGGTAGGCATGTGATCCATCTCGTTCTGGTCTGGACGTCCATTTCTCTGACTGCTTGTGAGGCTGAGAAGCTCCATGTTTATTGGCCATAAAATTTCTTCATCTGTAAAGTGCTTGCTCATGTCTTTTATTGAATAGTGTGATTTTTATTATTTGTAGGAGTCTTTCAGTATACTAGACTATTCTTAGATACACATTGCAGATAACATCTTTAGGTTTGTTACTTGTCTTTTCACTTTTTAAAAAGTATCTTTGAGTAATAGAAGGTATTAATTTTAAGATAGTGAAATTTATCAGGGTTTTTCTATGTTAGTGCTTTTCGTGTCTTGTTTAAGAAATCTTTCAGCATTTGGGCTGTGGCCAGATTGAGATGTGATGAGGGTGAAAGGACTGTGGAGAAATGGAGAAATATAGTTGGTTCCTTTTTAAGGTTGTTTGGACATGAAAGCAGAGAAGGCAGGAGGGAGAAAGATGGACAACTGAAGGGATTCATGAGGTCCAGGGAGGAGACTTGTTCTGTTTGCTGGTTAAAATGAGAAACTAGCACATGTGAAGCTGATGAGATGGGGTCGGGGCCTGGGGAGAGAAAGGGGTAACAGACTGAGTGTGTGCGTGAGGAGGTGGGCTCCAGAGCACAGTAGTGCGGCAGTAGACTTTGGTAGAAGGTACCCATCCTCCCTTATGGGGGCCAGATAAATGAGATTTGAGCTGATTTGTGAATGGAAATTTCTAATGATTTGTTATTCTAGAACATGAGGCAAGACATTCAAAGAGAAAGAAGAGAATATGGATCCGAGTTCAGGGGAGGGGAGAAGAGAGGAAACATCTAATGCAGATTGTGTAAGAGTGGACCAACTGAAGGACATAGATGGATGTGCAGGATGAGCAATGGGGTTTGAGCCAAGGAGAGAAAGTGAACAGGAAGAAACCAACGGATCAATGGGCTTGGATGCCATGTAGTTGAGGAACACTGGAGGGTTTCTTGACCCAGAGTGTTGGAAAGACAGGAAGCCGAGGTAGATGGCAGGATGTTCAAGTCAGTGATTTTTGAGTTGGGTGTGGTATGCAATGGGTCTTGGTTTTGAGCAAGAAAGCAGGTAACAAGAGAGAATGTTCAAGGAAATGAGAGGCTGTGGGGCACATTTGCAGACTGGTGGGGTGGGGCAGGCCACCATCAGAGAGAGGACCACTGGCCACATTTGCCACACAGAGGTTTTGCTTGCCCCACATAAATTTTTAAATTGTTTGCATTAAGTTACTCAAAATTGGGAGATTTCACATTTTTAAAAATCTGTATTCCTCACTTGTTTTAAAAAATTGAAAGATCAAGTAGTACCATAGTGCAGCCGGTGAAACAGAGTTGAGGGGCAGGGCCCTCTGGATAGGGCAGACAGGCCTATCCAGATGCTACTCACTTAGTTCCTGTAGGTATTTTTCCTTTTCTAAAACAGATTTACTTAGATATAATGGACATACAACATACTATGCCTATTTAAAGTAGACAGTTTGATGATTTTGCCATGTGTATACCCCCATAAAACCAACTCCACAGTCAAGAGAATGAGGATATTTGTCACTCCAAATGTTTCCTGGTGGCTATTTGTTATTCCTTCTCCCAGACTCCCAGTCCCAAGTCAGTGCTTTCTGTCACTATAGATTAGTTTCCATTTTGTGGAATTTTACCTAATTGGACACATAGAGGACCTACTCCTTTTTGCCTGACATCTTTCGCTCAGCATAATTATTTCGAGATTCAGCCTTGCTGTTGCATGAATTCAGTCCTTTTTATGGCCGAGTAGTATCCTATTATAAGAATATACCACAATTTGTTTATCCTGTCACCTGTTGATGGATACTGGGTTGTTTCCAGATTTTGGCCATTACAGATAAAACTGCTGTGAACATTTGTGTACAAGTCTTTGTATGAACGTATGTTTTCATTTTTCTTGGGTAAACGCCTAGCAGTGCGATGGCTGGGTCCTATGGTAGGTGCACACTTAACTTTTTAAGAAACTTCCAAACTCTTTTTCCAAAGTAGCTGTACCATTTTGTATTCCCACCAGCATGTGTGAGGCTTCAGTTCTACATGTTCCCAGCTGTGGGGATGGTCAGTCTTTGTAATTTTAATCATTCTAATAGGTGTGTAGTGGTACCTTATGGTGATTTTGGTTTGCATTTCTCTAATGACTAATGATGTTGTGTGTTTTTCATATGCATATTTGCCACTCACACACAGTCTTTGTTGAACTGCCTGTTCTAGTCTTTGGTTCACTTTTTTATTGTTTTATAGTCGTGCTCCACAACAGCGTGTTAGTCAACAATGGACCACGTGTATATACAACAGTGATCCCATGAGATTAGTACCGTGCAGCCTAGGTGTGTAACAGGCTGTACCATCTAGGTTTGTGTAAGTGCACTCTGTGATGTTTGCATGATGACGCAATCACCTGACAATGTGGTTCTCAGAGCCTGTCCCTGTCGTTAAGGGACACATGACTGTATTATTTTTGACTTTGCAGAGTTGTTTATGTATTCTCAGTACAAATCCTTTATCAGGTATCTTTTTTTGCAGATATCTTCTGAGACTGTGGCTTGTATTTTCATTGTTTTTAATAGTGCCTTTGACGAGCAGAACTTAATTTTGGTGAAAGTTCAATTTACTGATTTTTTTCTTTCGTGGATTGTGCTTTGGGTGATACATTTAAGAAATCTACCTAGGGGCTGGCCCTGTGGTGCAGTGGTTAAGTTCACATGTTCTGCTTCTCGGCGGCCTGGGGTTCTCCAGTTTGGATCCTGGGTGCAGACCTGGCACCACTTGGCACACCATGCTGTTGGTAGGCGTCCCACATGTAAAGTAGAGGAAGATGGGCACAGATGTTAGCTCAGGGCCAGGCTTCCTCAGCAAAAAAGAGGAGGACTGGCAGTAGGTAGCTCAGGGCTAATCTTCCTCAAAAAAAGAAAAAAGAAATCTACCTAACTCAAGATCACAGAGATTTTCTCCCATGTTTTCTTGTAGAAATTTTGTGGCTTTAAGTTTTACGTTTAGGCTATGATCTATTCCAAGTTAGTTTTCATAAATGATGCGAGATATGGATAGAATTAATTTGGGGGTGGGGGTGGATATCCAGGTGTCCCAGCAGCGTTGGTTGAGAATACTATCCTTTCTCCAATGAGTTACCTATGTTCTTTGTTGAAAACCAGTTCGCCTTATATGTGTGGATCTTTTTCTGAAATCTCCATTCTGTTCTGTTAGTCCATTTGTCTGTCTTGAAACCAACACCACCCAGTCTTTGTTACTGTGCCCTTATGATGAGTCTTGAAACCAGGTAGTGTAAGGCCTCCACTTTGTCCCTCTTTTGCAAAGTTGTTGTGGCTCTTCTAGATTTTTGGTATTTCCATGTGGATTTTAGAATCAGCCTTTTGATATCTACAAAAATCCTGCTGAGATTTCGATTGGGATTACACTGAATATTTTTGCCTGACATCTAGGGTCATTTAAGGGAGAATTGACATCTTAATATTGAGTCTTCCAACCGTTGGAAATGGTATATCTCTCCATCTAGTTAGGTCTTTTTTTCATTTCTTTTAGCAATATTTTGTACTTTTCACCATACAGGTTTGACATATCTTTTGTCAGATTTATCCTTGACTCTTTAAAAATTTTAATGCTAATATAAACAGTAATTTTAGCTTAAATTTCCAGTTCCTGTAGCTAGTATTTATAAATGCAATTGGTTTTTGTGTATTAATCTTGTATCCTTCGAGCTTGCTAAACTCACTTCATGGTTCTAGTAGCTTTTTACCAATTGCGTAGGATTTTCTACCTATAACAATTGTGTATTCAACTAAGACAGTTTTACTGCCTCCTTTCTTATCTGGACACGTTTTGTTTGCTTCTGCTTCCTTAGTGACTGGCTGGAGCCTCCAGCACAGCCCTATCGGAAGTGGCAGCAAGCAGCATCCTGCTGTGCTTCCTGATCTTGGGCGTCCCCTTCAGTCTTGAATCCTTTAGGACAGTGTGGCTCTGTCAGGTTGAGGAGGTAGAGTCCTAGTTTGCTGAGAGCTTTTAATCAAAACTGGACATGGGATTTTGTCAGTGCTTTTTCTGTATCTATTGAGATGATCACGTGAGGTTTTTTTTTGATCTATTAAGATAGTCACGTTGGTTGGTTTTCTAAATGTAAAAGCAACTTTCCATTCTTGGAATAAACCCCACCTGGCCGTGATGTAATTTCCTTTTATATATTGTTAGACCTGATTTGCTAAAATTTTATTAATTTTTGCATCTTTGTTCACGAGGTATATTGGTCTGTAGTTTCTTGAAATACCAGGGTAATGCTGACCTCACAATATGTTGAGAAGCATCCGCTCCTCCTCTGTTTTCTGGGATAGCTTGTATAGAACGGTGTTAGGTCCTTCTTACATGTTTGGTAGGATTCTCCAGTAGAGCCTTCTGGGTCTGGAGTTTTCTTTGTGGGAAGCTTTCTGGCTACAAATTCAGTCTCTTTAATAGGTAAAGAACCATTTGGGTTATCAGTTTCTTGTTGAGTGAGCTTTGATAGTACGTGTGTTTTAGGGAATTTGTGCATTTCCTCCAAGTTGTTTAATCTATTTTCGTGAAATTGTTTATAATATTTCCTTGTTATTCTTTGACTATTTGTAGAATCTGTATTGATGCCACCTCTCTTGTTCCTGATATTGGTAATGTGTATCTTCTCTTTCTCCCTCTCATCAGTCTGGCTGAAGGCTGTCAATTTTATTGACTTTTTTTTTTTTTTTTAAGATTGGCACCTGAGCTAATAACTGTTGCCAATCTTTTTTTTTTTTCTGCTTTATCTTCCCAAACCCCCCACCCCGTACATAGTTGTATATCTTAGTTGCAGGTCCTTCTAGTTGTGGGATATGGGACGCCGCCTCAACGTGGCCGCACGAGCGGTGCCATGTCCATGCCCAGGATCCGAACCCCAGGCCGCCGCAGCGGAGCGCGAGAACTTAACCACTGAGCCACAGAGCCAGCCCCAATTTTATTGACCTTATCAAGGATCAACTTTGGGCTTCATTGATATTCTTGTTTTTCTGTTTCATTGATTGTTTGCTCTGATCTTGATTTTTTCCTTTCTTCTATTTACTTTAGGTTCCGTTTGCTCTTTCTCTAGTTTCTAATGGTGGAATTCCATTGAGGTCATTGACTGGAAGCTTTTCTTCTTTGTAATTTGGGTGTTTGGTGCTGGGTGAGTGTTATCCTACTGAAGGACGCGCCGTAAGTTAGCCAGTCTCCTGTTGCTGGTCATGGTTTAGGTTCAGTTTTTTGCTGTTACAAACAGTGAAGCAATGAATATTCTTACGTCTTTGTACAACGATGTTAAAATATAAGGAGAATTGGCATCTTTGCATGTGAAGCCTCCTCTTGAATGATAGTTTGTGCTTAGGAAAATTTTCTTTAATTATTCTTTTCTTTCTGTTATTTGTCCTCCTGTGGAATTCTTGTATATTATTTTAGTTCCCACCCCAGCTGTTTTATTTTTTTCTCATCATTCTCCATCTCATTGTGTCTGTCTTGTTTTGTATTTTAATACAAATACCTCTAGTATTTTTCCATTTAGTATTTTGCTATCCTTTGGATTAATCATGTTAAGGAATTATTTGTCAGTTTCTCTTTTAAGTTGTCATACTCATTACCTTTTTGGCATTTCTTGAGACAATTGTTTTTTTCTTCAGCCTGTTCATAAGATGAAGTATTTCAACTGAATAACTTTATAGCAAACCTTTCTTGTATACCTAATATGGAAAACGTGATTTTTTTATTTTGGTGACTTCTTCCTTTAATGTGCTCCTGGGGTTTGTTGTTACATCTTATTGGTATTTCTCATGCTGTTCAGAGGTCTGGTGGTGATCCACAGGTTGATATGGTTCTGTCTTTTGCTTGGCACCTCCTTTGTCCTATATTAGAGTCTTTGTTATGGTAACTTTGAAAAAATATTGAAGGCTTTCCTCCTTTCTCTTGGAAAAAGGTTAGATGGCATCAGATTATCCACGCAGAGAGGTGTGAAGACCTCTCACTGGAAGAGGATGAATTTAAGTCCTTTCTCGGTTTCTTCCTCTTTAATTGATCTGCTTTAAGGTTTTCTTTCTTTCTTAGAGTCAGTTTTGCTAAGTCCAAGATGGTTCTTTTCTGGTTGTTACTCATCTTGTGTGGAGTTTATTATATCCCTTACAGCTCCTTGTTGAAGATTATGTTGGAGGGACAAAGTGGGGCTGCCAGGAGCCTCTGTGCCAGGGACCCCTCAGGTGAGGTTCTGTGGGGGTTGGGCTTGTGCACTCGATTGCTTCCGGCTTCACACCCCACCCCCCCCAGGATTCCACACTGTGGAAATGGGTCCTGAAGGTGACCTCGGAGTATCTGCCCTGCACCTGGTGATCCAGGTGAGAAACAGTCAGTTGGTCATTCAGGTGCCCAAGTCTGAATTTTCCAGAAACCTGCATGTGGCTTGAGTTCTGAGAGGGTGTGAGTCAGCTCTTATGCCTTTGTGTGGCTAAGGCCAGATGTCTTTATTGAATAGTCATTATTCTTCGTTTATTCTTTGGAGCGTTGGTCATCTTATCTCGTTGAAGATGGAGTTTTATTTTCCATTTTTTATTCTTTTTTGTTGTGTTAAAAAACAAGAGGGCAGGCCCAGAATGGAGTCGCTTATGCTAAGCCCCATGTCACCAAACCAAGACTTGACTTAATTAATTTTGGCTCTCCCAGAAATGGAGTCTTCAACTCGTCAGTCAGGAGTCTCCTGGTCAGCACTAGTCAGGTAACCTGCCTGATAGACCCAGCCGTCCCCTAAGGAAGTAACCTTGCAATCGCCAGCCCACTGTTTTGTCTGGTGTAACTTCCTTGTTGCTGCTCCCTTCTGCCTGTAAAAGTCTTTCATTTTGTACAGTTCGCTGAGCTCCTTTCACTGAGCTTCTTTCTGTCTGCTAGATGGCATGCTGCCAATTCAAACTGATTTTTGATCAAATACTGTAAACGCTTACAATTTTTAATATGCCTCAGTTTATCTTCTAACAGTTGTTTTCAGTGAATTTCAAGGGAGCGAATCTTTACAATCAAAATTACTTTCCTCCTGATGCAGTGGTGTTAATATTTCCCTAACACTTCATAGGCTTTGTTTTCTTTTTGTTTCCTACTTGTCCACTTTATGCATTAAAACAGAAACAGTCTCAGGAAGGAAGGAGTCCCTGCTGTCCTGATATGTGGGATATTTCTATTGAACAGTTTTCTGTATCAGGCCGACGCTGTGGCCCGATGGCTAAGTTCAGCGCACTCCACTTCGGTGACCCAGGTTTGGTTCCCAGGCGTGGACCTGCACCCCCCATGAGCAGCCACACTGTGGTGGAGACCCACACAAAGCAGAGGAAGCCTGGCACAGATGTCAGCTCAGGGCAGACCTTCCTCAGCAAAAAATAAATACATAAATAAAATTTTTCTCATGTGTTGTGTAGGCACAGACAGTGGAGTGACCCGCAGTCCTTTAGCCCTCCTGGTGCTGCCTGTGAGAGCTGTGAAGCTCTGACTCCAGTACGGTCTCCTCATAGGTGTTCTCTGAGGCTTACCTTAGCTTGTTGACTCAGAGATAACATGACCACGTTTCTGTGACCTTGTACCAGCCTTTGTATTTCTAAACTTGAAGGGAGTCATTTCACGTTGTTTTCTTTCTGGTAGGACCACAAGCAGACGGTGTCACTTTGCACTTGAACAAGTCATCCGCTTAGGTGTGAAAGGTATGATTTTTGTGGAATTATAGCATTACATCTTCACAGGGTATTTTTATAGATTTTATGTAAAATTTTACGTAAAATGCATTTTCTTCAGTCATATGCCAGAAGTAAAACTATGTAAGATCCAATATATTTCTTTCTGTTGGGGAGTTTTAGTGTTTTCTTACTCTTTCAACTGTGTAAAAATAGCATGCTTAATTATTGAAAATAAAGTCATTGCACTCTGCCTTTTTTAATGTAATTCATTTTTGTATTTACAAATAGACAAATGTCTTTGCTGCAAAGAGTGTGCAGTACTGGCATTGTGTTGTACCTGAGGAGCAGTATACGGTCCAGAGGGAAAGGAATGTGTAGACATGAATTTCTTGAGGATTGCTACACACAGTTAGGTTTCCTCTATTCCTCTTTTTTTTAAACTTTTTAGTAATGTCTACATGCTTACCTTTTCTTGTTTTAAAAGTGTTGTTTCCAGAAGAAATCATTTTACAGTCTCCCCAAGTGACTGGGAATTGGAACCTCACACAAGACACCAAAACTGATGGACAGTCTACCACCAAGGTATTTCTTTGATGACTTTGATATGTTTAAGTAGATAACGTATTAGCTCTCAATTGACTAGAGGGTTAGAGGAGTGTCTATCACAAGCAACTCAAAATCACAGTTAAAATAAAAATAAAATATTCATAAAATGGACTGAGTGTAAAGTTTATATACAATTATTTGTAGGGCTAAGATGCTATAGTATATAAAGTGGGAAAAGTAAGATACGGATCTGTTTGTATGATCTTATAGTTTGGTTTAAAAATTATGGTTTTGGGGCTGGCCCCATGGCCGAGTGGTTAACTTCGCGCACTCCGCTGCAGGCGGCCCAGTGTTTTGTTGGTTCGAATCCTGGGCGCGGACATGGCACTGCTCATCAAACCACGCTGAGGCAGCGTCCCACATGCCACAACTAGAAGGACCCACAGCGAAGAATATACAACTATGTACTGGGGGACTTTGGGGAGAAAAAGGAAAAAAATAAAAAAAATAAATTAAAAAAATTGTTTTTTTGGGCCTGGCCCGGTGGCGCAGCAGTAAAGTTCGATTGTTCCGCTTCAGACACACAGGCACATTTATATGATAATATAAGCATAGAAAATGTCCGGAAGGATATACACCCAGCAAATTGTTAACATTTGTCATTTTTCCGAATGTTGCAGAGGTATTTTATTTTTTGCTTATACAATCCAGTCACTCCATAAATAGTAACATAGTGCCTATTATATGCCACATATTGTCGTAGGCTCTCGATATGTTTTCATAAGTAAAATAGAAATGGTTTTACTTATCATTGTGTTTCCAGTAACAAGAAAAATCCTCCATGCCATGCTGGAGCTTGTAACCTATAATTCTGTGCTGTTGGAATTTGTTTTTTGAGCAAGTTTTAAATTTACAATAATTCAAATTTTTTAATTATATCTAATATTTAGAAGCTCTTTTACCATTTTATAGCCCCTCTTCAGAAATGCAAAAATGACAGTTTTAGAATGCCTTCACAATCACAGAAAATTCTGTAAAGGAAACAGCAGAAAATTTCCATTAAAATCATCTATGTATTTCATATCTGAGCTCTGTTTTGTTCTCGAAGTAGAAAGAGATCTTCACTGGACACAGATGCAGTGTCATCTGCAGAACTTTGTGTGTCACCCAATTTACTGGTCCATCCCACTGCCTAAGTCTCAGGGAGGGTCTGTGATACTGATGGTGCCAGGTGAGGGAGATGTGGCTGTTGAGGGGGGTCACATTCCTGATGGAGTGAATCTTATTACTTTTAAATGCAAAACATTATCTTTTTATGGATTAGCTAGGTTTCAAATAACGGCGTTTCACACATCAACCAACATAGAATTACAGGAACCAGATTTACCTTCCCCCTTTAAGTAACTAAAACCAGACAAGGCACGTGAGACAGCAGCTCCCGACATTGAGCATCAGATGTCATAGGACAGAGATACCTGAGAGGGAGGAGACAGATAAGGTGCCCTGTGATTGCCCCAGCTTATAGCCCTCAGAGAGTTTCCAGACCAGGGAGCAGAAGAGGGGAGCCCAGTGGTCTCCTGAGTGGGGGAGACGGCACCTGGCAGTACAAGGGCAAGATATATGGAGTGCACAGGGTGCGGTACTGGTGAGGAGGGCAGGACAGAGTGTGAGTTTGCAGGGTCTGCACAGGTCCCCCCTTGAGTTTTCAGCTGAGGATTCATGGGTGCTCGCTTTTAAGGAAAAGACTCGAGTCTGGGGGAAAAAATGCTGGAGCAAGTAGAGGGAAGAATCCCGAGTTCCCACAGCCAGAGAAGGAAGACCGTAATTCACAGGTCCTGGGGTGGAGTCCTCAGAGGGTGTTGCCTGAGGAGTGAGGCAAGTGTAGCCCTAGACTGCAGGCTGCTCCCACCAGACGGACAAGGCGAGAGAGCAAGCCTCGAAAGTATCCAGCTCTCTGCAGCAATTAGCCACAGCAAAGTCAAAGGCAGTTCCAGGAACACAAGTGGGCCCAGCACCCGTCAGTGTGTGAATTCACAACATCTGATATCTAATCACGAAGTGAACTGAAAAATGTAGCCCATGATAAAAATTTGAATCAATGGAAGCTGATCCGACAATAACACAGTGGTAGAATTAGCATACACAGATGTTAAAGCAGTTATAACTAGATTCCAGGTGCTAAAAATGAGCAAATCTGAAAAGCAGGGGAAGTATCATTATATACAGAGGTTCAGACATCAGAACTAGAGCAGACTTCTCACTGAAAACGGCGCAAGGCGGAAGACAGCACAAGGGCATCTTTAAAGTGCTGAAAGGAAAAGCTCACCTAGAATTCTGTGCCCAGTAAACACTTTCAAAATGAAGAGGAAATAAAAACAACTTCAGACACACCAAAGCTTAAAGATAGAAGAATTAGTCACCAGCAGACCTGCACTGCTAGACCTCATGGTCCTGTAAGCATAAGGAAATGATGCCAGAGGGAAATGAGGGTCCACCCAAAGTCGCCAAAAGGACCAGAAATGATAAAAATGAGGATAAAGAGTTTCTTCTTATTTTTAAAAAAAATCTCTTTAAAAGATAGTTGACTTTTAAAACATGGATGAACCTGGAAGACATTACACTGAGTAATAAACCATCACAGGAAACAGGTGCTGCATGCCTCCTCTCAGAGGAGAGGCTAGAACCGTCAGACTCGTAGCATCAGCGTGGACTGCTGGTTGCAGGGGCTGGGGGGATGGAGAGCTGCTGATCAGTGGGCGTCGCATCTCAGTCATGCAGGGTGAGTAAATTCTAGAGATCAGCTGTACCACATTGTTTCTGTAGTGAACACTGAATATGCAGAGACTTAGGAGGGCACATCTCATGTGTTCTTACCACAATAAAGTGTTTTTGTTGTTGAGGTCATGTTGGCTTACAATATTGTATAAATTTCAAATGTACATTACTATATTTCAGTATGGACTACACTGTATTCACCAATAGTCTAGTTTTTATCTGTCACCATACGTATGTTCCCCTTTCCCTTTTTTGCCTTCCCCCTACCCCTTTCTCCTCTGATAACCACTAGTCTGTTCTCCTTATGTGTGTTTGTCTTCCACATATGAGTGAAATCATATGGTATTTGACTTTCTCCCTCTGACTTGTTTCACTTAGGATAATACCCTCAAGGTCCATCCATGTTTTCACAGATGGCGCGATTTTGTCTTTTTTATGGCTGAGTAGTATTCCATTGTGTATTTATACCACATCTTTATCCGTTCATTTGCTGATGGGCACTTGGGTTGCTTCCACATCTTGGCTATTGGGAAAAATGCTGCAGTGAACATAGAGGTTCATAAATCTCTTTTGATTGTTGATTTCATGATCTTTGGATAAATACCCAGTAGTGGGGTAGCTGGGTTGTATGGTATTTCTATTTTTAGTTTTTGAGAAATCTCTATACTGTTTTCCATAGTGGCTGCACCAGTTTGCATTCCCACCAGCCGTGTATGAGTGTTCCCTTGTCTCCACATCCTCTCCAACACTTGTTATTTCTCTTGTTAATTTATAGCCATTCTGACAGGTGTAAGGTGATATCTCATTGTAGTTTTGATTTGCATTTCTGTAATAATTAGTGATGTTGGACATCTTTTCATGTGCCTATTGATCATCTGAATATCTTCTTTGGAAAAATGTCTGTTCATATCCTCTGCCCATTTTTTGATTGAGTTGTTCATTTTTTTGCTATTGAGTTGTATGAGTTCTTTATATATTTTGGAAATTGACCCCTTGTTGGATATGTGATGTGCAAATATTTTTTCCCAGTTGGTGGGTTGTCTTCTCATTTTGTTGATGGTTTCCTTTGCTGTGCAGAAGTTTTTTAATCTGATGTCATCCCATTTGTTTATTTTTTCTTTTGTTTCCCTTGCCTGAGTAGTCATGGGATTGGAAAAGATACTGCTGAGACTGATGTCAAAGAGCATGCTGCCTGTGTTTTCCTCTAAGAGTTTTATAGTTTCAGGTCTTACCTTCAAGTCTTTGATCCATTTTGAATTAATTTTTGTGTGTGGTGTAAGATAATGGTCTACTTTCATTCTTTTGCATGTGGCTGTCACAATAAAATTTTTTAAATTTTTCACAAAGATAATTGACTTTTTAAAGCTGAAATAATAGTGTACTGTGAAGTTTGTAACATGTAGATCCAAAATAGACAATAATAGCACAAGGGAGACGAGAATATTATTGTAAATTTCCTATATTGAAAGTGGCGTAGGTCACTTGAAGTAGACTATGGTCAGTTAAAGATGTGCACCATAGACCCTGGAGTGACCACTAAGATAAGATGTGC
>NC_060285.1:546333-580500 GCF_021613505.1 Equus quagga | reverse complement strand
ACTAAAATAAGATATGTACCATAGACCCTGGAGTGACCACTAAGATAGCAATATAAGGAGTTATAACCAATAGACCAAGAAAGGAGATAAAAGAGAGTCAAAATGATAATTAACTGAAAGTAGGCAGAAAAAGAGGGACACACGTTCAAGTCTGCAATCACCTTCCTGATCCTTGGCCCACTTGTACAGGCACTTACTGAGAGAGTGCTATTGAGGTCTCTGTCACTGTGGACTTAGAACAGCTGAAATACGTAGAAAACAAATAGCGAGGTGATAGATTTATTTCCAGCCATGTCAGTAATCCCATTAAATGTACGTGCTCTAAACACTGCAATTAAGAGAGAGAGTCTCAGATTGGATAAAAAAGAAAGACCCAACTATATGCTGCCTATAAGAAATACATTTTAAATATAAAGACACAAGTTAAAAGTAAAGGGTGGAAAAAGATAAAATCAGAAGAAAGATGGAGTGGCTATATTAATGTCAGACAAAGTAGATTGCAGAGAAAAGCTAACCAGGATAAAGAAGGTCATGTCATAATAATAAAGATACATCGGGGGCTGGCCCCGTGGCCGAGTGGTTAACTTCGCGCACTCCGCTGCAGGCAGCCCAGTGTTTCGTTGGTTCGAATCCTGGGCACGGACATGGCACTGCTCATCAAACCACGCTGAGGCAGCGTCCCACGTGCCACGACTAGAAGGACCCACAATGAAGAATATACAACTATGTACCAGGGGGACTTTAGGGAGAAAAAGGAAAAAAATAAAATCTTAATAAATAAATAAATAAAAATAAAGATACATCATCAAGAATGCATAGCAACCCTGGAGGCTTATGTACCTAATAACAGCTTCAAAATACACGAGACGGAAACTGATATAACTGCAAAGAGAAACAGGCAAGATTCCCCAGGATGGTCAGAGATGTGGGTGCTCCTTTCGCAGTTAATGATGGGAAAAGAAAGCAGAAAACATGTGCAGGTGTGGTGGACCCCAGCACCCAAATCAGCCAGCATGACCCAGAGGATCTTCATAGGATTTCACCCAACAGGAGCTGAGTGCCTCCACCCTGTTTAGAAGTGGACATGGAGCATTCACCAAGGTAGACCTTATCTGGGGCCATAAAACAAGTGTCAAGTTTAAAAGGGTTAAAGTCATACAAAATATGTTCTCTAACCACAGTGGAATCAAATTAGAAATCAGTAGCATAAAGATCTCTGGAAGATCCCTAAGTATTTACAGACTGACAACACATTTATAAATAACCCACAAATCAGAGAAGAAATCAATAGGGAAATTAGGAAGTATTTTTACGAGAATGAAAATGAAAATGCAGTATATCAAAAATTATAAGATGCTGCTAAAACACTCTTTAAGGAAACATTTATAGCACTAAATGCCTGAATTTAAAAAGAATAAAAGTTTCAAACCAATGACCTCAGCTTCCTCAGAAAAGCAGAAAAAGGGGAATAAATGGAACCCAAAATAAAGAAAGAAAATAAACATTGGAGTAGAAATCAGTGAACCCACGAGCTGGTTCTTTGAGAAGATCAATAAAATTGCTAGACCTCAAACCAAGACTGATCAGGGAAAAAGAAGGAAGACACAAATTACCAATATCAGGAAGGAGAGAGGTGACATCACCACAGAGTCTACAGATATTAAAAGATATAGGAATGGGGCTGGCCTGGTGGCGTAGTAGTTAAGTTCACACGCTCCACTTTGGCGACCCGGGGTTTGCAGGTTCAGATCCCAAGAGCAGACCTAGCCCCACTCATCAAGCCACACTGTGGCGGCATCCCACATAAAATGGAGGGAGATTGGCACAGATGTTAGCTCAGCGACAGTCTTCCTCAAGCAAAAAGAAGACAATTGGCAACATGTTAGCTCAGGGCCAATCTTCCTCATAAAAAAAAAGGAATACAGGAATGTGATTGTGGTGGTCACTTCTACACGTCAACCTGACTGGGTCATGAGGTGCCCAGATATTTGATTAAATGTTATTTCTGGGTGTGCCTGTGAGGGTGATTCTGGATGAGACTAGCTTTTGAATTGGTGGACCAGGTAAAGCAGATGGCCCTCCCAATGTGGGTGGGCCTTGTCCAGTCCACTGGAGGCCTGAACAGCAAACACAGGCTGAGGAAGAGGGAACTCCTTCTGCCCAGCTCCCTTGAGCTAGGACACTTGTCTTCTCCTGCCTCTGGACTTGAGACGTCAGCTGTCCTGGGTCTCCAGCACCCACCACAGGTCTTGGGCTTTTCAGCCTCCGTGGTCACATGAGCCACTTTCTTATAATAAATGTCTTTATATATATTTACACATAGCTATTGGCTCTGCTTCTCTGGAGAGCTCACATGTGTGTATATTTGTATATATGAGCGAGACCGGGAAGCGTTCATCCCAGGAATGAGAAGCTAGTGTGGCATGCCATAATCAGTTGCTGGAACTCTCATGTTTGTCACCATCTCCTTGGACACAGAAAAGACATCTGACAAAATCCAGCATCTATTCCTGATCAAAACTCAGCAAACTAGAAATAGCAGGAACTTGCTTCACATACACAAAACCTACTTGGTGAGTGACTGGGGCTCTGTCCCCAAGATCAGGATCGGGGCAAGTCTGCTCCTGCCACTTGTGTTTACACTGTACAGGGCATTGTAGCAGGTGCCTCAGCAAGAAGAATGAAAGGCGTCTGCATCAGATAGGAAATTGGATGCCTCTTACGTGCAGCTGAGAGCTGATAAGTGGTTACCACACTTGCAGGATGTGAGGTCTCTATTACTATTGGATAAGTAAGTTGTTTGTGTGTATACTAGCAATAGACACTTGGAATTGAATTTTTTTTTTTGAGGAAGATTAGCCCTGAGCTAACATCTGCCGCTAATCCTCCTCTTTTTGCTGAGGAAGGCTGGCCCTGAGCTAACATCTGTGCCCATCTTCCTCTGCTTTATATGTAGGACGCCTACCACAGCATGGCTTGCCAAGCAGTGCCATGTCCGCACCTGGGATCCGAACTTGGCGAACCCCAGGCCACCGAAGTGAAACGTGCACACATAACCGCTGCGCCATTGGGCCGGCACCAGAATTAAATTTTTTAATGCCATTTAAAATAGTATCCAAATACTTGAGTATTAGGGATAAATATGACAAAAGATGTCCAAGATTGTACACTGAAAACTACAAAACGTTGATGAAACAAATTAACAGAAGACCTAAAAAGTGGAGAGAGACATGGTATTCATGGGTCAGAAGACTCAGCATTGTTAAGATGCCTGTTCTTCCCAAATTGATGTATAAATTCAGTGCTATTTGGGTCAAAATCTCAGCAGACTTTTCGTAGAAATTGACAAGGTGTTTCTAAAATTCACGTGGAAATGAAAAGGACCTAGAATTTTCAAAACAATTGAGAAAGAACAATAAACTCAAAGAATTCACAGTACCTGATGTTGAGATGTGTTACAAAGTTGCAGTAATGTAGACAGTCTGCTGCTGTCATCAAGACAAACAAAAGTGTCAGTGAAGCAAAAGAGAAAGCCTAGACAGACCCACGCGGATTTGGACAACTGATTTTCTGCGAAGGTACAATGGCAGGTGGAGTGCAGAAAGGATGTCTTTTTAACAGATGTGCTGGGACAGTTGAATATCATATGCAAAAATGTGCACCTGGGTCCACACCTCACAGCATTTACAAAAGTTAGCTCAAAATGATTCATAGCCCTAAATATAAAGCCTAAAACTATGAAACTCCTGGAAAACAATGTAGGAGAAATCTTCATACCTTAGGTTAGGCACAGGCATCTTAGATGTGACACTAAGTGTGATCTGTAAAGAAAAAATCCATAAATTTGGACTCCAGTGAAATTAAATATTTTGCTCTTCAAAAGACCCTGTTAAGGGGCTGGCCCCATGGCCAAGTGGTTAAGTTCACACACTCTCCTTTGGCTGCCCAGGGTTTTGCCAGTTCGGATCCTGGATACGGACATGGTACTGCTGGTCCGGCCACGTTGGGGCAGTGTCCCACATGCCACAACTAGACGGACCCACAACTATGTACTGGGGGGATTTGGGGAGAAAAATCAGGAAAAAAACAAGAAGATTGGCAACAGTTGTTAGCTCAGGTGCCAATCTTTGAAAAAAAAGACACTGTTAATATAACGAAAGGACGATGACAGACTGAAAATATTTGCAAATCACATATCTGACGAAGAACTTGTATCAAGCATATATATTAAATAACTCTGCAAAAAAAAAACCTCTCAATTTTAAAAATGAATCAAAGACTTGAACAAATACTTCATCAAAGAATGTATAGAGATGGTAAATATACCCATGAAAAGATGCTCAACATCACTTATGTGGTGACAGTCAAGAAATAATGTACAACTGAAATCTCACATTGATGTAAACTATTATGAACTCAACAACAAAAAAAAAAGATGCTCAACAACATTAGTTTTTAGGGAAACACAAATTAAAACTACAGTGAGATACTACTGCACACTAATTAGAATGGCCAAATTAAGAAGACTGACCACACCAAGGGCTGTGAGCATGTGGAGCAACTGGAGCCTCCTGCAGGCTGGTGGGAGTGCAAGATGGTACAGCTGCTTTGGAAAAGAGTTCCAACACACACCTACCATCTGACCCAGCCATTTCACTCCGAGGTATTCACCCTTGAGAAATGAAAACATGTCCATGCAAAGACTCGTGCATGAATGTTCATAGCAGCTTTATTTGTAAAAGTCAAAAACTGGAAACAACCCGGTGTCCATCTGCAGGTGAACGGATAAACACATTGTAGTATGTTCTTACAATGGAATACTACTCAGCAATGAAAAGGGGTAAACTTGATACATGCAACAACGTAGATGGGCCTCAGAACAGTTCATTACACTTGTGAAAGGTGTCAGACCAAAAAAGAGCATACTATAGGACTCCATTTATGTAACATTCTAGAAAATGTAAGCCAATCTGCGGGACAGCAGGAGGGAGCGACTGCAAAGGGGCACGTGGAACTTCTGGGCTTGATAGACAGATGTGTTTACCTCTTTGATTGTGGTAATGGTTTCATGTGTACATACATATGCCAAAACTTGTCAAATTATACACTTTAAATGTGCACACCACATTGTATGTCAGCTATACCCTGCAAAACTCATACAGTATGGGGAGGGAAAATTGCTATGACCTTTGGAGTAAAATTTGTCAGTATGTATAAAATTTTTAATGTGAAACTTTTAGTGTAACAATTTTACTTCTAGAATTTATGTTATGAAAGTAATCACCTGATTACACAAGGATATATGTGCAAAGCTGTTTGTAACAGGAGAAATTTGGAAAAACAGTTCTCTTGGTCCAGGACAAATTCACTTTAAACACACATAAAAGAGAAATTCTTGTGAAGGATCCACATAGAAGAGCAATTCTTGTGCAGTGACAGAATCCCAGCATTCTGCATTACTGGGAGGCATGCGAGATTCTTCTTAGAGCAGAGTTCTCACCGAGCTCGCACAGGGAGGGCTTCTTCACACAGCTGAGCTTGGTTCCCCCGGGAGCGAGGCTCCTGGACTTGCCTTCAGCCCCTGCAGGTTCCCCCTCGCAGGTGAGCAGGGTCAGCAGGAAGAGAATACACGCTTTAGTCAAGCGACATGTAATCTTTTGTTTTGGTGTCATCATCAGAAAATTTAGCTTATTTTTTAAAGGGAATTCAAAAAAGAAATATAAACCTTTTTAGCAGATTTTTATCAGATATTCTGTATTTTCATTATGTTTTAAAGGATATGATCTATGACCTTTGTAAAGAGCTGTTAAATAGATAAAACAAGTAGAACGTTGGTAGATGTGTATGTTTACTCTTTAAGCCCGTGTAAATGCAAAGCTTTTTCTTTAAGCCATTTTTCCATGATTGTTTCTAGAATAGGAAAGCCATGAAGGACCAAACTAAGCATACAACAAAGGAGAGGAGGACTGGTGCCCAGGGCACGCCGGGGCCGGCAGCCTTGGCTGCAGAGACAAGTAGTCTGGGTGCGTATTGTGAGGGGCTGGGGGTACAGCACAGTGACTCGAGCCTGGAAGATAGGCCGCTTGAGAAGCTCGCTCTCCTGTGGTGGAGAAGCCGGTCAGGAGGGGTGTGGTCTCTGACAGTTGTGTAACCAGAGAGACGAACACTCTTGTCTCCACTGAAGACCAAGCAGAGACTTGATGTTTTGGGTTCGATCCTTTAAGACTTTCCTGATTATGGGCTATTCCTGTCGACCTTTTTGAGCTGGTCTCTCTCACGTCTTAGATGATAGTGCGTATGTAAAGTGGAAGAATGAATTGAGTGACCTATGTTTCTGCTCCCAGAAAGCTAACTTAATTTTCCTGACTGCCTAATGAAGCTCAGACAGGTTATTAGAGGGACTGTCTTGCTGTGGTCACGTGGAAGAGCTGACTCTGGTTGTATGGTAGCCCCCGTGGTGGCCTGGGCTGGTGTGTTCTCCAGCTGTCAGAGTGGTTTGAGCTCTCCCTAACACTGTTACTTCACTTTGAATGCAGTAAATGAAGTTCATATCCCTAAAGTGGGAGAGAAGGAATTTTTCAATCCAGTGCTCAATGAAAATCAGAAGTTAGCAGTTAGAAGAATTCTGAGTGGCGACTGCCGCCCACTGCCATATATTCTTTTCGGACCTCCTGGAACTGGGAAGACAGTGACGATAATAGAGGCCGTTTTACAGGTAAAGACAGGCCGCGGCACAGTGGGCAGTGAGCATACCTGTGTGCGGTGTCCATGTCGTCAGGAAGCCTAGCTTACGTTGTCGAATCAGAAGGTTGGATGGAGCTTGAAAAGTTACAGTTATTTCATATTTAGCTATGTTTGTTTTGTTATTGTTTGTGAATATGTAGGATTTTAAAAGGTTATTTCATAAAAGTTTAGAAAAGAATCTCTTCATTTTTGGAATAGTAAACCAGTCACATCATGAGATTTTGCTGCAGAAAAGAAGTTTCCTTTCCATTCTAAGAAGTTTCTGGTGTCTCTGTTTATCTTTACAGTTGAGTTTGTGGAGATAGTATGTGTTTAGTATTTTTGCGTCATTCAGGATTCAGGTTCCCAAATGTGTGCTGAGTGCCCAGCCAGCACTCGGCTACAGCTGGCATGTGGGGATTAATCTGACACGGTCTCTGCCTTGGGAGGTTGGTTTAGGGTCTTGGAGAGCTCAGAGAACCCTCACCTACCCTTGAGTCTTGTTGGGACGTTGGGCCGTGAGCAGAACCATCACTGTGTGTCATTGGGCTATGTCTCAGGCGTGTGAGGGGTTGATGTGAGCACAGGCATGTCAGACTCACCACTCCACGTCTGCACTTGATGGGTTGACATTTATCATCCTTTGTTTCTTTTGTGTCCTGGGTGAAGATGTACTACACTTTGCCAGACAGTCGGATTTTGGTCTGTGCGCCCTCCAACAGCGCTGCTGACCTTGTGTGTTTGCGGCTACACGAGAGCCAGGTGCTGCGGCCAGGCGCCATGGTCCGTGTGAACGCCACCTGCAGGTTCGAGGAGGTGAGTGTGGGAGAGCCAGGATCGAGAAATGACTCTCACTTGTGCCATAGCTGGTGCCTAAATGAGAGTTTTATTCCTGAATATTTAATTATATTCTCATGCTTCCTCTATGAATTGGGCATGCTCGGCTTTATTAAACATTAATGCTACTCTTTTGTTTGATCCCCAAGTGTATTGTTTCTTTTTGGCTCTGTTTTATTGGTTTGGCTATAAGTGTCCCTTTAGGAAAATTAAAAGTTCCTGGTTTGCTTGTAGGGTGAAGTATTGCTAAACAAAAGAAATCGAACCTAGAAAATATATAAAGAATGATCTGCAGGATTATGTGTTAGATTCATGGCTCCAGAGTCCGTAAAACACTGACTAAATTGATAGGAAGGTATAAAAGATTCTGATGTAAGAAAACACGTTAAACCATTCCTGAGTCATAACTGAGAAGTGGCAACAGGACAGGGTTATCTTTTGGAATTCTTTCAGCTTTGCAATTGTGTTCAACTTAAAGAAATGCTTAATAATTTGGAAAACAAACTGGCTCCACTCCCTCCCTTCAGACCATCATCGATGCCATCAAACCGTATTGCAAAGATGGAGAAGACATCTGGAAAGCCTCGCGCTTCAGGATCATCATCACGACATGCAGCAGCTCCGGGCTCTTCTACCAGATAGGGGTGAGGTGAGCACTGGGTGTGGTTTGGGGCTGGGGCCCACACGGGTGAAAGTCTGTGCCCTCTCAGAGCCAGTGCCTGAAGGGAGGCCATCAGCACGGGGGAGTGTGTGCTGTGCAGGGTGCCAGAAACTGGGCTGTAGCTGGGGGCTTGAACGGGGCAGGGAAGGCCTTTCCAGGGAAGTGATGTTTGCACTGAGACCCCAAAGATGAGAGGGACCCAGAGCTTTCCCAAGAGGGCAGAGGATGAGGAAGGACCTAGTGTGCCCAGCTAGGGAGAAGCCCAGAACCAGCCCAAGGCAGGAAGGAGCTTGGTTTGGTGGAGGGACAGAAGGTGCCAAGGGGACAGGGACAAGAAGAGGTCAGCGAGCGGAGGTGGCAGAACCAGCACGCAAGTGGGTGGGGGTGCTGGTGCCAGGGCTTCAGGAAGCTTGGAAGGTGTGAAGAAGGAACAATATAGTCTGCTAGAAGTAACTGAATAACTATGATTAATACAGAATTGAAAACCTAAGTGCTTATATTCTAAAAAAAATACATAATGTTAAATTTTTTCAGCAGAAGTTGGGACATGAGGTAGGAAAATGAAAGTGTGCTGATTTCCTCATCTTCCGTAGAGAGGGGTCAGTGGGTGTCTTTTTGGAGCTGAGAGCTTGAGATTTACAAATTCAAGACCATGTTTAAAGGTGTAAACTGACTGACTATGGAAGAGAAAGGTGAGGGGCCCGCAGTGCTTCTCTGAGCACAGCAGGAGCAGGGCTTCCAGCAGGTGTCTGACAGCGATCCCATGGGGAGACCCGAGGCTCAGGCTTGGCCCAACACTTGTCCTGTAGGCAGTAGCTCTGCAGCTTTAGGCACGGTATCCCACAGGCATTACTGTAGGGCAGTGGCTGCTCCTCAGCCAGCCAAGGAGAAGGCTGCCCAGGCCCAGAGCACAGGCTCAGTGCTGTCCTCTGGGTTCCTGCTGGCGTGGAGGGTCAGGGTGCTGCCCTGGCTGAGGGATGTGCTCATGAGGGTAAATCATGAGGCAGAAGGAGGTGGAGGGCAGCAGTCACCGTGTAGGAGCATAGCCCCAGCACCCCACCTTGACCAAATCACCCCGACCTCACATCAGCCACATCAGGGAAACTGAGGCACAGAGAAGTGATACAACCTGCTCAAGGCATGAAGCTAATAAGTGGTGAAGCCTGGACTCCACCCCAGGCATTCTGACCCTGGGGTGTGTTGTCAGTCCCCAGCTACAAACACAGGCGTAAGGAGCACGGGCTCCAATGCGGACTGCATGTGGCTGACTTGCCCGTGGCAGGTGCTCGTTAGTTTGTTCCCTCCCATCCCTCACTTGTCTTCCCTCTGAGTCTTTTTAGACACACACATATATTGTGCACAGAGTCCCAGTGCTGGGGGAGTTCCTTTAGGGCGCCTAAAGGCTCCCATGGTGCAGACTCGGCTGTGTGCTGTGTGTGAGGCGTTGGCTGCTAAGACATCCTGACAGGAATGACCATTTACAACATCTTTGGCTCTAGAGTCGGACACTTCACACACGTGTTTGTGGATGAAGCGGGTCAAGCAAGTGAGCCAGAATGCCTGATTCCTCTGGGGCTGATTTCAGACATCAGTGGCCAGGTGAGGCCCGTTTGCTCTGTGTGCATGTTGTTCTCCCTGTCTTCCTGCAGTGGTGGACGCTCTGTCTGTGCAGGACAGTCTCAGGGTAATGGGCTTGGGGGAGACCCGAGGACACGGGACCCATGAAGCCGCGATTATGTTGTCATACACTTCATTCCTTTTGGACTTGGGGGAGGTGGCTGCTTTGCGTCACATTCATTCACTTGTAAAACATGCTAAGAACTGTGGGTGCAGAGCACAGGGTGAGGGCAGCACCTCCGGCTCCTGCTCTCTGCAAGCTGCAGTTAGGCGAGGAGATCTGGGCATTGCCCTGACTTGCCATCCCAGATCTGACTGTTCTGCTCCCTCCTGCCAGCTCCCTTAAGGGAGGAGCCATGCCTGCTACACAGAATGTTTATGTCCACTTTATTTTTTATTTTTTGAGGAAGATTAGCCCTGAGCTAATTGCTGCCAGTCCTCTTCTTTATTCTGAGGAAGACTGGCCTTGAGCTAACAGCCTCTACTTTATATGTGGGACGCCTACCACAGCATGGCTTGCCAAGCAGTGCCATGTCCACACCCGGGATCCAAACCGGCTAACCGTGGGCTGCCGAAAGCGAAATGTGCCAACTTAACCACTGCACCACCAGGCCAGCCCGTGTCCACTTTATAGATGAGGAAACAGGCTTATCTGGATGAAGTGACTGGCTCAGTTACTCAGTGGTGAAACTTGGGGTGCAGTCCCGTCAGGCTCACTGCAGAGCAGAGGTCCCCATGCAGTTCTGCCCCATGAGTGACCTTACGCCTCACAGAGGAGGAAAAGCAAAGCTCAGGGAACTACATCGACGTACAAGAGACACTTGTCTCGTCCATGGCAGAGCTTGGGTGATGGTGTGCATCTAGTTGTCCTAGGCTTAGTCCTGGCCGTTTTCCTATTTGCACTTGCTGCTTCCTCTGCTATTCACCTGTGATGGTGACCTGGGGTCATTTTGAACTCCCCCATCCCTCCCCCCTCTATCCTGCACACTCCCTCAAAGAGTGACCTTTCAAGCCCCAGGTCCCCCCTCCTCCAGTCTTGATCAGAGACAATGGGGAAGCAGGCTTAGTCCAGCTAGGACGTGGCCCCCAGCAGGCTGCCTCCGCAGGCAGCTGCATCCAGGTCTAGGAAGCCACTGGGGCAGGAGAGACAAGGGGCAGCATCAGGGAGAAAGATGGCACAGCAAAGACTTCCAGAAGACAGGGACGAGGCTGCCGGGTCAGTCTGTGGAAGGACTGCCCCACGAGGGAACTTATGTCTCCAGCCTGTTTGGTTTGTCCATTGCCACTGTCTTTATCCAAGCCCTTGTCCTTTTGTGCACCAGCAGGGGCGGGGATGGGGGTAATTCCAGCCATGGAGCTGCATTTGCAGAGCCTTGGCTAGCCAGTCAGAGGGCCAGAGGCCCGCCTGTGGCTTTCACTGTCCTGCTCACCATCCGCACACTTGCCCATTTGGGGCTGAGAGTCTGTGTGTGACTGTCGTCAACTCTCCCCCTGCACTGGTATGGGTGCCAGTGGGTGCCTGTTGTGTGCTACAGATTATCCTTGCTGGAGACCCCATGCAGCTCGGACCGGTCATCAAGTCCAGACTTGCCATGGCCTATGGGCTGAACGTTTCTATGTTGGAAAGACTGATGTCCCGACCAGCGTATATGAGAGATGAAAACGCTTTTGGTGCCTGTGGTGCCTACAACCCCTTGCTGGTAAGCTCAGACTCCACGTGGTGTTAGGGTTCCCCACTAAGGTGACAGCAGAGTCCTAGTTGAGCAGAAGATGCCTCACGGGGGAGTGACTAAGGGCCCCCCAGAGTCCCTGCAGCCTCTGTACTGCTCTTGGCTCACCTCCCTGTGTCCCCAAGCCACACCTGGGGGAGGCCCAAACAGCTCGCACGCACCTCTCCCACACCCCAGAGTGGACTTCAGGTACTTTCACGAGCTCCTCTGTCCCAGGAACTCAGAAATGTACTTTGCAGGATCCCCTGAGGGGTCAGAGATTCCAGGCAGTGTAAGGCTGATGGCCAAGGTTCTGTGGGGCCAGACAGAGTAAGAGAGCATAAATCCGTGTCAGTGTGGGAGAACGGAGGGGAACTTTCTACCTTCATCTGGAGGAAAGGCAGCATCTGCTGTGGTCTCCTGAGGTGCTGAGTAAGGTGCAGGTTCTGGGTTCTCAGCCGACCTCAGCCCACTTTGGAGGGATGGGCCTTGGAATCAGTGTGTTAGGAGCTCCCAGCACACTGGAGCTTGGGAACCTTGGGTCTCTGGGGCCCCTCATTAAGGTCAGCCAAGTAGCATATTCTCTGAGCGGCTACAGTATAGAAACAAGGGGAGATTCCCATCTGAACATAACATTGAACAGAAAATGAGATGTGGGTTGTGGGCAGGTTTTCAGGGAAATAGCCTGAAACCTATGCCAGGTCGTCAGCCCCTGGGCCCTTTGCGCCCCTGGAGCATAGAGAGGGCAAGGGCGTGGAGCAGAGAGGTCATGTGGGAGGAGGGTAGGGCCAAGAGATCGTTGTCTTCAGGCTGAGGACGGCCTCACGAGGGGCCACCCGTAGGAGAGGTGCCTGTGGTCAGAGGAGCTGCACGAGGGGTCGTCAGGAGGCTCTGAGGAGCCCATGAAACTGCCCCAAGACGAGCCAGAGCCAGCGCCAGCTGTGGACTTGTGCTTGGCCCAGACAGCGCCACAAAGGGCTCTCCTGCCCATGGGAGATGCACATCTGCCCACCAGGTGTCCATGTCCCTTGGGCTTGCTAGTGGCTTTTGGTGAGGAGGGTCCTGAGACAAGGATGGAGTGATGTGGCCCCTGTGCCACAGACAGTGCTACCGCCTGGCCTCCTGCAGGCAGGTGCCTCAGCCTGTGGCCAGGCGCTTGGCAGAGGGCGGCAGAACATGTCGACCTGACTGCCCTGCACCTCCTTCCCTCTCCCCAGGCGTGGAGCCACTCCGAGTCCCTAGGGCAGAGCACGCCTCTCCCCCAGTTAGCTGACAACTGTCCAGGCTAAAGTAGGGCCTGGCTTTGCTGTGATGCTACATGGAGTTTGGGGTTTTGATTAGCGTCTTGGAGGCTGGACACATTGTAATTATGAACTGAAGCTTGTTAGCATGAGTCAGCAGGAAAGTCCTGAGGCCTATGGGCATTGTCACTCCTGGTACAAGGGAAAACTGCTTGCGTGGAATGAACTTCCCAGGCCAGTGGCAGGCAGAGAGTAAAGTTGTTCTTGCTCCACATACTGGTGACTTTGTCACCAGCAGCTTTCAACAAGGTCCCAGCTAGGCCTTCTGGGGCTGCCTGTGGGCTGGGGGGATATGCATTTGAGTGCACCCTCTGTGCCCTTAGCCACCCTGGCCTTGGGACCCAGGAGCCTGTCCCTGCCTGCAGCTGAGCTGAGACAAGGCTGCCTGGGCTTTGTTCAAAGGCCAGGGTCGCAGGACGGTGAATCCAGAGCACAGCTCGCAGACAGACACACGACCGGCCCACAGGGGAGACTCTTCTCAGCTGTCCAGACCCAGGAGACAGTCCTAGAGGCTTTCTCCTCTTTTCTTTTGCTGATAGTCACCTTTTGTAGTAAAAAAGTTGTCTGAGGTGCCAGAGCACTTCCTGCTCAGGAGGCAGGTGACAGGCCAGGAGAAGGGACAGGCAGAGGTGGGGAGGGCTGCCTGGCGGTGTGGTTTGAGCTGAGTCTCAGCAGTTTCCCTCTGACAGAAATGTCTTGTGCTGACATTGGCCGTGGACTTGCTGCCTGCTCTCTGCTCGCAGGTTACGAAGCTCGTGAAGAACTACAGATCCCACTCGGCTCTGCTTGCACTGCCGTCCAGACTGTTCTACCACAGGGAGCTTGAAGTCTGTGCAGACCCCAAGGTGGTGACCTCCTTGCTGGGCTGGGAGAAGTTACCAAAGAAAGGCTTCCCCCTCATCTTTCACGGCGTGAGGGTGAGTTGTGGACCTGCCACTGACCTCGATGTGGCACAGGAGGAAGTGGCTCAGCCTTGCAGTGACTGAATGACCCCTAGTGCTGATCCCGGGGTTCAGTGCATGTGTTTTCATCAGTTCAGCCATTGACAAAGCGTTTGCCTAGTGCCTGTCATGGAGCAGATGCGTGCTGGTCCCTAAAGAGCAGAACCAGTAGGAGGGGCCTCTGCCCCACAGCCCTCAGGTGATCACACACACACAGGGCCCAGGAGAATGCCAGCCCAGAGTGGGATGGAAGGGGAGCACCCTAAAGGAGTTTGTGAGAAGCATATTGATGAGCTCACGGGATTGATGGGAAGGCTGGGGAGACAAGCAGGCAGAATGGCGGGAAGCTCCTGCCACCCCCACGAAGACTCACCACCCTTCTGAGAACCAGTGTCAAGCGAGAAAACCGACCTGGGAACACAGCCTTCCCTCTCCCTGTGGCCTCACTGGCTGGGGCGTGGCCCAGCAGGGGGAGTTAGATGCTCAGTAGCCAAAAAAATGACAAGTGTTCACTAAAATCAGAGTGTTTGTGCTAGAAATGTGGTTGTTAGAACCAGAAGTCAGGTTTTGCATTAACTCCCCCAAGTTCTCATCCAGTGTCAGAGCTATGCAGACTCCAGGATGGGGCAAGCTGGTGCCAGGGTGCCCGTCCCTCTCCTCTCTGAAGGCCGTCTTCCTTCCCGTGATAGCACCCCCTCTAGACAGCCTCTAGATTTGCCTGCTCCATCAGAAGTGGATGGAAGACAGTGGAGCTGTGTGTACAGGTGTGGCTCTGGGGTGCCACTGTGGATGGGGAGAGTTCAGGGATGGGGGAAACCAACACCTCACAACATGGTCCACTCAACATGAGTGCCTCATTGGCTGGTGCTTTCTCCCAGTGTCATGTGCTGTTCCCCTCCTGGGAACACTCTTCTCCAGCTCTGCCCATTGTCAGAAGCTTCCCTGTATGTCAGAAAAAACACATTTCTAATTTAGAAGCTGTATCTCGAGTTCAAAGGTCCCTCTGATGCACGCAGAGGTCAGCCTAAGGAGAACGAAGCGTAATCGCTGCCGAAAGAGCCAGAGAGCTTAGCCTGCGTGAGTGAGCTCGGACAGGCTTGATGTCTGCGAACAGAGGCCATGCATAGAGGGGTCAGTTCTGCCCAGATTCATCCATACGTCTCATGTGGTCTACGTAGAAGTCACAGCGGGCTCCTCCATGAGAAGCCAAGTGTAGAATGGGGTTGTGATTGTGCAGAAAGGTTTTATAGGAGAAAAATGAGAACAAAGCCCACTGGATGACGTACTACGGAGCTCTAGTAAACACAAGTGCACAGTGTGGAAAGAACAGTCCAGAAGCATTGATGAGTCTCGTGAGTGCTTTGGAGGGCCTGGCTGCGTGCTCCATTCCAAGCCCTGGGGGTTAAATGGAGGCACGGCCTCTCGGGCTAGGTTGCAGAGAACATGGTCCATTCCCAACATTTAAGAAAAAAGGGTTTTATCACCAATTGTTAACTGGCCGCAGGATTGCTGGCCGGGCCTGGCCATTGCTTGCCCTTGGCCCCCACGGGTCCCCTCCAGTCCCCAGGATGCAGTTTCAGACGCCCTCCCCAGCGCGGACCCTGTCCACACAGCTTCACCTTGACCCTCGCCTCCTGGTGGCCCTTCCCCCAAGGAAACTCCAGAAGGACCTCTGTCTGACTGCTCTGTCCCCATGCCCAGTGCCTCCCAGCAGAGGGAGCTCAGCAGAACATGCTGCATGAACACCAACTCCATCGGGGTGGCATGAGCCCCAGGATCGCCCACAGAGGGGCCACCCAGGTGGCTGTAGTCTCGTCCTCCTAAAGAAGCAGAGTTGGAGCCTCTGTCACGGTGGGCAGGTGGCTTGTCTCTGGCTTCTTTCCACAGGCTAGGACGATGGCAGAGTTAAAGCGTAAGATAGCGACTGTCTGGCCCTTTATATGCGAGATGTGTGCCAACCTCTGGTCTAATTGAAAAGCTAGCTTTGGACTTCTCCTGTTAGCTTTCTGCTTCACTAGTTTCAGCTTTATCTTCACTCCTTCCCTCTGACTCACTCATTTGTCTTCATTCTGTTTGGTTCTCACAAAGTGAACACTTGGTTCCTGGGCTCTTCGTCTCTCGGCAGGGAGCACTATGGCAGCAGCACCCTCAGCTGTCACTCTGCCTCTCTGAGTCTGTCTCCCAAGGGGCCCTTTCTCTGTGGCTTTCTAGATACTTGTGATTTTCTCTTTAGTTTTTTTTTGGTCAAAGCACTATAGAGAAGTATTTTTCTTAATTTCCAAGTGGCTAAGAATGTTTTGGTCACCTCTTTTTTATTTCTAATTTGATTAAGTTCTGATCAAGAACTATGGCCTGTAAATTCTGTGCTTTTAAAAATTTATGGCCTTGGGGCCAGACCCATGGCCGAGTGGTTAAGTTCGCGTGCTCCACTTCAGTGGCCCAGGGTTTCCCTGGTTCAGATCCTGGGCGTGGACATAGTACCACTCATCAAGCCATGCTGAGGTGGTGTCCCACATGCCACAGCTAGAAGGACCCACAACTAAAAATACACAACTATGTACCAGGGGGGCTTTGAGGAGGAGAAGGAAAAATAAAAAAAAAAATTAAAATAAAATAAAAATTTATGGCTAAATAGGTATCAGTTTTGGTAAATGTTCTAAGGACATACCAAAAAACATATATTCTCTTTTTGATGGATGTAAGTTCCATATGCATTTTTAAAATGTTTACGGAATCTGTTATTTAACTCTTCTGTGACTTGACTTAGATTTTGTCTACTAGATAGTCCCACTAGTGGGAGAACAGTGGTGAAGTCTCACATCGTATTTTTTTTTATCGAATTCTCTTTGGATTTCTAATAGTTCTTGCCTTATGTATTTAACTGCTGTGCTGTGTTGTGTGAGTTTATGAGTGTTTTATCTTCCTCATTATGTCGTGTGTTTTTAGCTTTAAATTCCATCTTACAATAATATTAATGTTACCCCTCCTTTTTTCTTACTATCTGGTATCTGTGTTCATTCTTTCTTTATCATTTTACTTTAGGTGTATTTCTTAGAAGCAGCCAGTTTGAGGTAAATCAGTCCAGCCTATGGTTATTTAACTGTCTTCCTTCATCTGACCCTCAGGACTTGTTGTTTCCCCCTTTTCCTTGTTGTTTGTCATTATTTGGTTGATAGTCACTGCGTGTTTTTCTCTGCGATTTAGTTCATCTATAAGCCTCCATCCCATTAACCTTTTTTCAGTTATCGCAATCGTTTATTATAAACCTAAGGGATAAATTGCATATGGCTTAAAGACAGAAAGAAATACATTCTGAAAATTAATAGATTCTTATTGCCTTATCTGGTGTTCCTTTTTTTTAAATCGTGGTAAAATACACGTAACATAAAATTTGCCGCGGTAGCCATTTTAAGTACACAGTTCAGTAACGTTAAATATGCTCACATTGTTCTGCAAGCAATCTCTAGAACTTTTTCATCTTCCCAAGCTGGAACTCTGTCTCATTAAACACTGGCTCCCCTCCCCCTCCCCCAGCCCCTGGTGCCCACCGCTCCGCTCTCTCTGTCTATGGATTTGACAGCTCTAAGGGGCCTCATATGAGTGGAGTCGTCAGTATTTGTCCTTTTGTGACTGGGGCTTATTTCCCTCAGCATAATGTTTTCACAATTCATCTGTGTTGTGGCATGTGTCAGAGTTTTCTTCCTTTTTAAGGCTGAATAGTATTCCACTGTGTGGATAGACCACATTTTGTTTATCCATTCATTTCTTGATGGACACTTGGGTTGTTTCCACCTTTTGGTTATTGCAAATAATGCTGCTATGAACATGAGTGTGTGAATATTTATCTGGGTCCCTGCATTCACTTCTTTTGGGTATAGACTCAGAAGTAGAATTGCTGGTGGTAATTTTATTTTTAATATTTTGAGGAACCAACGTACTGTTTTCCACAGCAGCTCCACCATTTTACATTCCCACCAGCAGTGCACAAGGGTGCAGTTTCTCCATATCCTCGCCAACTCTTGTTGCTTTCTGTTTTTTTGATGGTAGCCATCCTAATGGGTGTGAGGTAGGATCTCATGTTTTGATTTTCATTTCCCTCATGACTGGTGCTGTTGAGCACCTTTTCATGTGCCTCTTGGTCATCTGCATGTCTTCTTTGCTGACTGGCTAAGAGAGCAAGCGAGCCCATGCCTGCGTGGGGGGAGGGAGTGGAGTCTGAGTGAGTGGTCGGACACGTGGCCTCTGGCAGGGCCCTGCTGCAGCCTCCTGGACTGACCACAGCTAGCCATGGAGTCTGCTCTCACTGTGGCTCCCTGTGCGTTGGCTACATTGGCCTTCTTTTCCTTTCTCTAGCATACTCTGATACTTCTGCAGGGGGTGCCCCACATGCCCTCACTCACGGTGGGGCTGCTCTTTGCCCAGTAATTCCTGCATACATGTCAGTCGGGACGAGCCTTGCTGACCTGCCACTCCTATGTTGACAGTCCCCCAAATCGCAGACTTGTCTAGCCAGTCCTTTTTCTTTGTGCTCTTGCTGTAGCTGGGATCAATTTCACGATTACTTATCATTATTCTGCCCTGCTGGAATGTGAATTCTGCATGAGAGCAGGGATTGTCTCTGCCTTGTCCATGGTGTGTTCCCAGCATCTCCTTCTGCTCCTTGTTCATAGACCCTGAACCAGCGTTCATTGAGTACTTGATGTTTTGTGATGGACATGCCTTCTCTGTCTCCTAACTCACTCAGGGCAACGAAGCTCGTGAAGGGAGAAGCCCATCGTGGTTCAACCCGGCTGAAGCTGTCCAGGTCATGCGCTACTGCTGCCTCCTAGCCAGGAGCGCCTCGAGCCAGGTGTCTGCCAGTGACATCGGTGTGATCACGCCCTACCGGAAGCAGGTGTGGACCTGCTCCAGCAAACTTGTTTTGTGCTTCCTTGTTCGAGGAGGCCACAGAGGAAGGTGGAAACACGCTGGTGAAGTGGCCCCAAGTCCCTCTTGAGTTGTCTCCACAGCTCACTGCTCCTGCGCTGCTGTCCCGCAGCCTGGGGCGAGCCCTTTATCTCTCCAGCGAGTGACCCCGCGGCCTGGGTGTGTTGAGTGAGCCCACCTCTGTTTGCTCACCTGTCACTGGGCATGAGGATGTCCCCTCCCCTGGGTTGTGAGGGCATCTAGTCAGCCAGGGCTGTGTGTGCTTGCTGCAAGCTCCCCAGCCTCCCTGTTGTCGCCTGGTGTCCCTCTGCTGCCTGTGCTGGGCTAGCAGGTTGTCTCCCACATCTTATTTCCATCAATACCTCCTGGTGTTCATGGGCAGGCGCAGCCAGGCACACTCAGCCCACCCTACAACCGGAGTCCTGTCAAACGGGGAGTGGGCTGCTTGTGGGATTACCCTTGAGTTGTCAGGGGCTTGAGAATCTTCCTGTTTATTGGCCATTTCTTCATGTCTTCCTTAAGCTGCATGTTCACGTATAGAGCCCACTGTAAATTGACTTCGGGCATGCTTTATTCTCAGCGGTTTGTAGTTTTCAACATATTCTGGATCCCAGGTCCTGGGTAGCTGTGTGTGTTGTGGACAGCATCTCTGATGGGCATTTGTCTTTGCTGATGATTTCCTGTATGTGTATTATGATTTGTGCTCTTTGTATCTGAGAAGCCCTTCCTTATCCTGATGTTGTGAAGTGTGTCCCACTTTTCTTCTGAGACTGTAAGTATATGCTTCTCACCTGTGCATCTCTCATCCACCTGGATCTGTTTCCGGGTGTAGCCTGAGGTAGGGGTCTGAGTTTACTTTTCCATTGTGTGTCATCCCTTTAGTGAACGTCCAGCCTGTTTCTCAGTGTTGTTGCCTTCTGTGGCACACCAGCTTCTCCTGCGTATCTTCCTGAGGCTGCCTCTGTCCAGGGCTGCTGCCACGCATGCCAGCAAGTTGGCGTCTGGGAGTGACGACTCCTATCTTCACACTCACCATCCTGAGTCTTAACTTTGTGCTCTTTCTTGTGAATTTTAGGAATTCCACCTTTTTTCAAAAAACATTTTTCTCTTTGGCAGCAATTTATCAATGTGTCTTAACTGTTTTGAATTTTGATTTTGCTTACCTTTGCTTCTGACATCCCACTTAGTTTTTCTGGGTTTGTGTTTCTTCTGAGGTTTGTCTTTTTATAGTTATTTCAGCAAAGGCCTGTGAGTAGCAAACAAAATATGTGTATTTAACCACCTCACTCTTGAATTTTAGTTCAGCCGTTTGCCCCAGTTCTTTGAAGACGTTATCCCTGTTGTCTTGGAACATGTACTGTGCTGAAAAAAATCTACTCTGCCTGACTTTGTTTTTAAATAATGTTCTTTTTTTCCATAGTTTTAATATTTTCCCTTTATTCTTTTTTTTTTTTAAAGGAAGATTAGCCCTGAGCTAACTACTGCCAGTCCTCTTCTTTTTGCTGAGGAAGACTGGCCCTGAGCTAACATTCATGCCCATCTTCCTCTACTTTGTATGTGGGACGCCTACCACAGCATGACTTTTGCCAAGCAGTGCCATGTCCACACCTGGGATCCGAACCGGCGAACCCCGGGCCGCTGAGAAGCGGAACGTGCGAACTTAACCGCTGCACCACTGGGCCGGCCCCTCCCTTTATTCTTGTTGTTGTATGGTTTCACCACAAAATAATCTGGGTGTGATTTCTCTCCCTGCTGGGGCCTCATGACTGGTTTGGACGGATGTGTCACGTGTGTGTGTGTGCATCCCCCGCTGCTCTGGAACTCCTGGGGGCATGTGTCCTGCCTCCCCGTCTGCTGTGGGTCCGAGCCTCTGTCTGTCTGACTCATCTAGGAACCTTCCCCCAGTGCGCCCCCGCTCCCTGGCCACCAAGCTTTCTTTTTCCCAAGATTTCAATCTGGTTCTTTTTGCTGCTGTGGCCTGCGCTTTTCTGTCTCCAGAGGCCTTGAGCACACCTGAGCCCTGTGTGGAAGACGCTCATTCCCATCCTCTCAGAGCTGGCCCGCCTCCTGTTGTCTCCTCTTCACTTTTCACAAAGTTCCTCTTCCCCCGGCTTCCCGTTACGGTTGCCACCTGCTGCGTGCAGCCCTTTCCAGGCTGCTTTTGTCACATGGGCTCGGGCCCTGCAGTGTGGCATCCCCAGAGGGGCTCTTTGTTCCCTCCTCCCATACCCCACCGAGCGTCCCAGCGCTGTCCCCACGGAGACGTCCATCTCACTCTAAGCAGTAGGTGTGTTTCCTCACCTCTTGACACACCATGGCTCCGTTCTTGCTCTGCACGGGTGGGGAGAGGGGAGATCTCCACACGAGACAGCACTCCTGAGGGCTGACCCCTCCCCCCCGTGGACTCCATCTAAAGTCTGTATTTGGGCTCTAATCAACTGAGATTTGATGGAATATGATTTGGAATTGAAAAACAGTATTGGACATTACTTAATATTCACTTATGCTGTAACATGTAAAGAAATGCTCAGATTTGTAGAATGTATTTAATCTTTCTTTTTTATCTGCTTCAAAGGTGGAGAAAATCAAAATTCTTTTGAGAAATGTTGATCTGATGGATATAAAGGTTGGCTCAGTAGAGGAGTTTCAAGGGCAAGAATGTTTGGTTATCATCATCTCAACTGTAGGTATCCCTGTTTCTAGTGGGGTAACTGCGTCGGAGGTCACTTGATATTCATTGGTTTCTTGGCACATCCAAACAGGAAGAGGCAGAGGCTGAGACGCCGGTAATGTAACGGGGAGATGCGGGTGCGGGATGGAGGCTCCGTGCCCCAGGCATCATCTCAAGCAGTACTTGTAGGGAGTTCTTTTTAAAAACCTGAAGATCAGCAGACAAAAAGTAAAGAAAAGGAATCCAGGAAGAAATGGTCCATGTGTCAGAGAAGAAGGACAAGATGCGAAAGAGGGAAGGAAACGGGGGAGTAGAGCGGGAGGGCATCTGAAAGGAGGGTACCCAACCTCCCAAATACATGTACATGCACACAGTGGCTTCCGTGCTGCGGCCCAAGGAAAACTAAGTTCCTCTCAAAACTCTGTTTCCTATTTTTAAATTATCTTTATTGAACAGAGTATTAATTACAGAAAAGTTAGAAAATCCAGGTAGGAAAAAAATAAGAATCACCTAAAACCCTACACCCAGAAGTGAGGGATTAGTGTTTGGAGGGTCCCCTGTGTGTAGACAGAGAGGCCTTGAGGCCTGCTCTCCGCCAACCCTGCCCCACTTCCTGGCCGCTTCTTTCTTTTTTAACCAAAAATGGGGTCATACTGATGTTTAATGTTTCTAAATGCTTTTATACGTCAAGTTTCTTTCCATGTCAAAAAATCTTAAGATGCTGGTTTTATTTCTCTTTGCATTTTTTAGGTACGGTCAAATGAAGATAGTTTTGAAGATGATCGATATTTTTTGGGTTTCTTGTCCAACTCAAAAAGATTTAATGTTGCAATCACCAGACCCAAAGCCTTGCTGATTGTGCTGGGAAATCCTTATGTTCTCGTCAGAGTGAGCTGCGACTGTGTGGGCTGAGTCACCTTGGGAGAGGGCTTGGGTGACAGGGCCCCACTGGACACGCTGGGGTGGGAGGCGGCCCAGCCCTCCCCTGTGTCAAGGCCGGCTCCTTTGTGTTTCAACAGGATCCCTGCTTTGGTGCTTTGCTGGAATACAGCATCACAAACGGGGTTTACACGGGTTGCAACCTACCTCCTGAGCTGCAGTCCCTGCAAGAGTAAGCTCTTCTTTGGTCTCCCTGAAGGATGGGCCCCAGCCCTGCCCCTCCCAGCAGGCCCCACCTCACCCACTGCCCCTGCCGGCCTCAGCCTCATTGGGAGGAGCAGGCCCTGCCTCATAGGCTGCAGTGCCCAGTCCTGGGGGGTCATTTAGGGTCGGCATCCCCCTTCCCCAGCACAACTTTAAATAGGGAAATATAAATGCCCCTTTTAAAGACCACACTGGGGAGAGAGCCTGAGCCACAGTGGGGGGGGCCCGACTCACTGGCCCCTCGCCTTTACCCATCTGCAGCTGTGGCTAGGTACAGCCTGCCCTTCCCTACCCACCAGAGCCAGGACCCGCAGAACGGGAGATGACTGCATCCGGAGCCCCCTGTTGACAAGGGATGGCCAGTGACGCCATGCACCACACCCTGAGGAGCTGCTGTCCCTGTGCTGTGGCCTGCCTTGTCTCACGGTCTAGGCCACAAGTGTGGGGGCCACTGGGTCTGATGGAGCCTGCTCACGCTGCCATCAGCTCTGCATGTCAGCCTGTTCCTGCCACTGGGTAGTTACTGCAACCCATCACCAAAATAAATGCTCTAGTGGGACACCCACATGGCTTTCCACCTTGACACGCACCTGTTGGGGGACAGTTATGCTTTCACATGACCTCTGACCCCTGCTGTGCCGGCTTCCCTCTCCAGGTCCTTGAGCTTGTGTTCACTTTTCGTGCTGGCTGGACAAAGCCTAGGGGCTCTGCCTGGGGACTGGCCATCCAGGGAGAGCTGGGGTCAGCCTCTGTCCCAGCCCTGACCTGTCTGTCCACTCTGACCAAGAGCCAGCCTATTGATGCAGATCTTTTGGGAGCTGTTTCTAGGGAAGTCTGGAAGTGTTCCTTTGTGAACAGCACCGGGCTTGGGACCCACCCCCAAGTACTCAATAAGGCTGCCTTAGACATACATTTCTGAGTCTCTGGCCGTGGGTCTCAATGAGGCAGGGATTTGCTACAGAGAGATGAGAGGTCAGGCAGGGCCAGGAGGGCGGCGGCTGCAGACACTCTTCGGTGAGTCCTGCGCTTCCACCACACAGAAGGCGGAGCCTGGGGGAGGCGGCAGCAGTCTGTGCGGGAGGCAGAGCCAAGCCTTTGGCCGGGATACCACCAGATGTTCAGGCTTGCTGTCCATGTGACCAGGAACAGACTGTGGAACACTGAGGCTCGGGACCCCCAGCCCAATATACCCGCAGACAGGTAGGGGGTGCCGAGCAGGTAGACAGAATTGTGGGAAGCACTTTGAGAATGAAGTTTCAAGTCCCACAGGCTGCATGACTCCTTGCTGAGGCCTGTGCTGGCACTTGTGTTTGGAGCACTTCCTGCTTCCTCCAGGAAGGCAGTGGGATGGGGGGCTGCAGGGGGTGTGTGTGGAGGCCCAAGCAGAGCCCCCAGGCACTCCAAGAGGAAGCACATGGCAGGGGGCTGGCCGCGGCCATAAGACCCTGCTTAGCCCTCCTGCACCAGTAGCCGGTCCTGGACATGTGCAGCCAGAGGCTGGTGGCAGGCTCCGGGGCCGAGCTTTCTCACCTGTCCAAGCCTGGGACCCTCATGACACTTCTCTCCACTCAAGGAGACGAGGGGAAATTGCTTCTGAGGTGGCAGCGCTTGCAGAGTTGCCCCTCCTCACTGCTCAGGCAGGCGCACGCACCATTGCAGAGCCGGCCCTTTGCGGGCAGGTGAGACCTGCGCTTGCCTGCGATGGGTCCTGCAGCTTCCCTCCCTTTGGAGGCCCAGGTCCCAAGTGTGCCCCCCATGTGTGCATGCACAAAGAGGGGTGCTCTTGGGGCAGCTCACATACCTGCAGGTCCCGGAAGACCCTGTGTTCCCTCCCAGAGTCCATGGAGACAGGCCCTGGTGGAGCACTCCAGGAGGTTCGAGTCTTTTTCCCTGCTTTGGCTTCAGCACACGGGAGGTGTCCTGTGAGCTGCCGCCCCACAGTGATTCTGGAATCCTTGGTGCTCGTGAATAAGCTAGGCAAACAGCCACCCAGGGTGCTCAAGTGTGCAGAAGACATTGGCAAGCTGGGGTGACTGGCCACGGTGTGTGTCCAGAGCCACCAGGACATCCTGAGGCTTTTCTGGTCTCAAAGCGTGTCCTCACAGGGTGGAGACCAGGGGCTGGGCCTCGTGCCTGACAGCCCAGCTGCGACCATCCCCGCCCTGCACAGGCCCCCCTGCATAAGGCAGCCCCAGATGCTGACCCACCTCATGTGAAGGGGCCAATCCCGGGCATCACCATGGAGGCGGCATGTGGCCCCTCTGGCCCTGTAGCTCAGCCCAGGTGTGGACATAGAGAGGGGACGGGAGTGCAGAGGCTCTTATCTCACACTGGTCACACTACTCAAGCGGCAAGAGAAAGGGGGAGCAGCAGACACACCAGACCCATCACGGCTTCTCTGGGCCTCGAGGACGACTGCCCTGCAGGAGCAGTCAGGGCCCGACCGAGTGAGTGGTGGGGAACCTTCCTGGGTCCGTGGGAGTCGTGTGCTCATGGGTCTCACGGGCAGCAGACTTCAGGCACAAAACATGCTTAAGGGTGAAATTACCAAGAGCTGGACAGCAGCAACAGTGACAAACCAAGGGGCCTCTGAGCAGTGGGCCATCCCAGAGCTCGTCTCTGCAGCTGCTGCCTTCGGTCTGCGCAAGGGCCAGTCCACCCCAGGCCAGTGCCATGGGTGCAGCAGAGGAAGAAGAGAAGCTGGTAGCAGGAAGGATAGAGGAGCTGCGCAGCGCGAGGGAGAGGGCACCCGGAGCATGTGGAGCCTGAGCCCCATCCTGCTGGGTGTCTATCGAGGCCTCTCTGCAAGTCCAGCCACAGACCTAAAACAAGCAGCCCAGCTAGATCACGCCAGAGAGTGACCCTTCACCTGTGGTCGTCATTAAACTCAGGCTCGCAGGGAAACGGAGAGGCCACAGTTGGCCGATGAGACCTTCCTGTGGCCGCAGAGGACCAGGGTGTCGTGGGCATGGCAGGGAGGGATGAGGCAGAGGTGACCACCCTGGCGGTCCTGAGGCCACCCCAGGAACCCAGCGCACCCTGTGACCAGCTGCCGCCAACCCTGCTCCCTGGGGCAATAATGGGAGGCCCACAAAGGAATCGGTGCTCTCCCTCAGTTGGCCGCTATGAACACTGGAAATACCATCTTCTTGGTTTATAGGTGGGGAAACTGAGGCCCCAGCGACCCAGCCCGGTGGCCACGCTGGCTTGGGTACTTCACGATCGGGGATCTCCTGATTGCAGACGTCCCACAAATAACTTTTGTGGGTCAGCTGCCATGAAGGGGCTAGACCCAGAAACAGAGCTGGTAGTTTGTCAGGATGTGCAAAGATTCTGGTCTTGGTGCTTCAAGAATCGCTCACTCTGGGCCTTGTGCACGGGCTGTCCCGGGAGGGGGCTGTTGCCAGGTCACCCCACCGGCAGAGTCTCAGAGGAAACCAGCAGAAGGCAAGTCGGGGAGCATGTCACAGGGCTGACCACCACAGCCTTTGGCAGGACACAGGACATTGGCCCATTTGGGTGAAGGGAGGGAGCAGGGCTGGGGTAGACTCCCCTCCAGAGCAGCCCAAGACAGACAAGGGGCAGCCTCCCCATTTGGAGCCACTCTGCTGCCATAAGCCCAGCCAGGTCTGAGGTTAGGGCCACAGCTGCACAGCGAGGAGCTATCTGGCAGAGGAATCAGGCTCTGGATATGCTCAACAAGGCCATGGACGGGCACCCAAGAGGCTCCAGTGGGGAGCGACTGGCCAGGGGGAGCTTCCACACCCAGGCTGGACTGTGGAGTGGGAGCCAGGGGATGAGGGATGAGGGTGCCATTTCTTTGGTGCTGCAATGGGCCAAGCTCCAGAGGTAGTGAGCAGGGCCCCCCTCGGGGCGTAGGCTTGTGCATGGTGTCCAGCCGGAGGCACTGAGGGCCCCACACACAGCAGGGAGGGGCTGGTGAATGTCCTGGGGCAGCCTCCAGGTCTTGGCAGGTTTCCAGAAGCTTCTCCAGGGACACCCAGTGTGGGCTCCCACTCTGGCTCTGTCTCCATGACCCACTTCCTGGAAACAGTGGAGCTGGAAGGGAATTCCATCCATCCTCTGTTCCCTCTCCAAAGGCAGCTGCCAGGGAGGAGGATGAGGTTGAGGGCCCGGATCTGGCAGAGCCAAGGACATCCTGGGGCGCTGGAACCTGCTCCTGCCCAGAGCTTTGCTGGGGGGTGCAGGGGTCGAGTCGGGCATCCGCACTGCTGTCTCCTCACCTGGTGAGCAAGGACAGCTCCCACTCCTGCTCCCGCCTCCCAGGAGAATCAAAAAGGAGAGCCAGCGAGCTCCATAGAAAGCATAGTTCATCAGAGTGCTTGGAAATAATATCTGGGAGGCCTGCTGCCCACCAGGCAAACCTGCAATAGCCCCAGACGCCAGCAGCCGCATCCAGCCTTCCTGGGAAAGTAAGTTAAGTCATTCTGACTTCTTCATGTTGCTCCCAGTCTGAGAAACCAGGGCAGGCACTCCCAGGTGCCTGGTAGGCGGTGGGCGGCCCCTGGGGTAGACTGCGTGGGACAGGGAGTTGCTGAGGGTGGGGGTGGAGGGGCAAAGCAGAGGCCGGGACCCCACAGAGCCATCAGGGTGGCAGAGCAGAGGGTGGTCCTGGGAGCCCATACACCCCCCCAGAGAGTCGGGGAGGGATGTGGCCCAGAGCCCGGAGGGACGGCAGCTGCAGCCCAGCCCAGGGGCCTTCAAACCTCACACAGACCCTGGCTCTCCCCTGGGGCTGTCGACGGGAATCTGGGGGCTGGCCCCAGTGCCTCAACCTGAGGAGCCCATCTAAGCCCTCGGGTGCGTGACAGGCTCCCGCTGGCCTTTGCCTCCCCCATGGTTCCCAGCACGGCTGTGCTGTCCTGTCCTGGGTAGTGGCTGCTGTGTAACAAGTCACCCCAAACCTGCACTTGCAAACGGCCACGGGCTGTCACACCTTGTGACTGTGGGTCAGAATCACGCAGGCACTCCTGCACGCGGCCAGGTGGGGACACCCCTGTGGTGCTCGCAGGCAGGTGGGGTTTATGGGGGCTCCTGGGGGTGCCACTCCCATTCTGGCACTCCTAGAGGTGCTGGACGGCTGGGCTTAGCTGGGATAGGTGGTAGAGCGTCCACACGTGGCCTCTCTGATGTGGCAGTCTTGGTGTAGCTGAACTTCTCTCCCAGCTCCAGGGGGAGATGCAGGGGAGGCTGCAGGGCTCCCTCTGACCCCCCCCCTCACAGCAAGGCTGGTCCCTCCACCAGTTCCATCTGTTACAAGCACATCTCGGGCACCAGAGTGTGGGAAGGGACCTTGCAGGGTGTGGCCCCTGGGAAGCATATTCCTTGGGGACATCATCTGACACCTTTGGTAGCCCTCACTCTCCACAGCAGAGCTGGCAGCTGTGGTGAAGGTCTGCTTGCCCTGGTCTCCCAAACACACACTCACTGGACACCAGCAATACCACAGCCTCTGGTCTCTGGACTCTCCTGGCATGGCCCCCAGGCCCATGGCCCTAAATGCTCTGCCCCTGTCTCTCCCCCGGCTCTGGATGGGTTACCCCATGGCCTGCACAACCTCACCAGCCAGGTGCCTCATGGGTACCCCAGCTCCCCCTTCAGAACAAGCTGTGCTGCCGGGACTCTCAGCAGCCCAGAGCCCTTCCCTTGCCCCCCAAGCAGCTGCGTCCCGACTGCCCACCCCTTGCCTGCCAACCCAGGAGCCCCTCGTTGATCTTCTTGCTCTGCTCCCATCTGCTGTAGCAGGTACAGCTGTGTGCCCCCGATAGCTGTTCTGTGTTTCTTCCTGTCAGAGTAGAACCCCTGAATTTTAACTGGACTCTTGAGTGCCCAGAACGAAGGCTGGAGTTCCAACCTCCAGAATAGCTAGGTGAGGTCTGGTGGCAAATTTCTAACCCTCCAGTGTAAGTAAAAGTGCTGGGTGCCTCTTCTAGGAAATACCCCTCAAGGGGGAGGCCGAGCCCTACTGCCTCCCTGCCTCCTTCCTGCTGCTGACAGTCGTGTGATGGCTGGCGCTGAAGCAGCCATTTGGGGCCATGAGGTGGCCTTGACATAGAGAAAAGAGCCAATCTGGACCCTGAGGGCCTGTGGAGCACCCTGGGTCCCCACTGGCACAGGAATGGGAGGGCTGCTCACCTCAGCCCGGCCGACCATGGCTCCTTGGAGTCTTCTCCCCTGCAGGTGACAGGGTGCTCACAAAGTCACACCTCCCAGAGCTGCTTGCCTCACACAGGCACATGGGCCTCACAGGAGTCACCCTAAAGCTGGTGCCGTGCAAAGGGCCTGCATTTCCTTCACACTCCCAGGCCACACCAAGGCTGCTGGGGCCCAAACCACACTGAGGTCACGGCTCCTACCCCTACTCTCTCCTCGGCCACACCCAGCGGTTCCCCACTTGACAGCACCAAGGGCAACTCTGACTCTGACTCTGACTACTCCCGTGGTCCTGTTCTCAGCTCTGAACCTACTTTGGGATTCATAGTTCTGTTCTTTTCGTTAAAGAGAGCATTTTGACTTGGATGACCTGCAGGCCCCACCAGACCCGGCCACCTCTGCAACCTGCCCTCCAAGCTGATGCCTCGGTGGCCTCTCCTTTGGTCTCATGCCCAGGCCTGCCTCCACCAGCTCAGTGGCCGTGGTCCCTGTGGCCACACCTGGAACCCATCAGGGTGTGACAGATGTCCTTCCAAGGACAAATGTCCTCTCCAAGAAGGTGGGCCTCCCCAGGGAGAGTCGGCTCAGACCCATGTCCAGGGCACAGAGCAGAGGGCCTGGGTAGACAGGCAGCGATGGCCCACTGAACTGCTGGCGAGCCCGGTGCCCAAGGGGCCTCCCTGGTAGCCAGGCAGGGGGCTCACCCACTCCTTTGCCTCTTTGGACTAGCCCTGCCTGGCGTTCGTGAAGCAGTGTAAAGCATGGGCAAAGAACATGTACACACGGCCTCCCACCTTGGTCCTGGGCCAGCATGAGGTGGATGGGTGGCCTCCGTCCTGCGCATGACCAAGCTCCACTGTGTGCACATGTGTGAGTTCAAGTGCGTGTGCATTTGTGTTCATGTGTGTTCCTGCACATGCGTGTGTCTCTGAAGCTATGCTGTGCTGTGCTGGAGGAGGTAGGAAGGCCCCACTGGGCCCGCTGCACGGGTGCGGAAGCTGAGGCTGGAGGATGGGTGCTGGGTCCCGGATGCAGCAGGGCAGGCACCAACCAGATTCCAAGGGGGTTGTTTTCCTTTTAGGGGATGTCCTCTGCGCAAAGGACTTCTCCAACAGCTTCCTTTGACATGCACCCTCTCCGTGGGCAGGGACTGCTGCGTCAGTGGCCTGTGGGCAGACTCGGGGGCTCGGGGGCAGGACAGCCAGTCCCCTGGCCAGGAAGAAAGGCGGGGTCACCCTGGGGTTCCCAGGATGTTGGAGAAGGGTGAGGAGGGCTGGAGAGGATTGCGCCCAGGAAGACCAGGACGGCCAGAGGCACAAAGCCCACAGAGGACATGGCCAGAGCTGGGGCGGGGCTGGGGGTGGGGCACTTAGGGCAGTGAGAGTGGCCCAGTCAACACAGGAGTGACAGATCTCCACTGGCCCCCACCACACCCTCAGAAAAGCCAGAATCCACATCTTGCCCTTAGCTCTGGGACCAGCCTCTGCTTGCTTGTCTCACCAGCCTGCCTGAGAGCCTTTTTATGTGCCACCCTCAGTTTAAACCACACTGCTCTCTCCTCACATCGCTCAGCCTCCTTGGTCTTTCTCCTCGGCAGCATCTCTGACCAGCGCACTGCACTTTGCCGTGTCTCCCTCTCCAGAGCTAAGCCCCAGGGGGCAGAGCTTTCCTGGCACCAAGTGGTAACCAGCAGGGCCCAGGAAAGTGCTAGAAGAGGGAACCGATGTTGGCTGAGCACACGTGGCCAAGTCCACCCTCGGTCCTCCGGGGTTCTGCCAGCAAATAGCAGAGCTGGGGTCAGTCCTGAGAGTGGTATCTGCCCACCTGGTATCATGGGCCTCTGCTGCTACCCCAGACATGTCTGCACATCCCCCAAGGCTGCAGCTTCACCTGCGAGACGTGGGCCTGGCTGGCCCACTCTGGCCCAGAGACTGGATGTCCTGGCATATGGGAAAGAGGCAGCAGGTGTGGGGCCACCCTTCATGGGGACAGTCCCGCCACACACCAGCACAAAAGCAGTCAGGGTCCTACGGGCAGCAGTGCGCTGGGCTGGCATCTAGGGTGGGCGGAGGTTCCAGGACAGGGGACACCTCAGCAATGATCTGGAGGTGTGTGGGGGGTGGTCAGAGACCAAGTGGGGTCCTTTTGTAGAGGACTCGGTGCAGCCTTGCTGGGCACGGACTCGGCAGGAGCCGCTGTGTGACTATCGGACAGAAGAGGGAGGGACGGAGGGAGGGCGGCCGGCCCTAAGGACTGGGCAGGAGGCTCTGCTGACCGAGGACGAAGCACACACGGGACTGCACTCAGAGGGGCACAGTCGTCAGGAGGCCACACTGCCCACTCACGGACATGGGAAGCAGAGGTGAGAGGTTCCTGCGGACAGGCGTGGCCTGCGCTGGGCTTTTTCAACTATTTTGCTTGGCGAGCCCCTGAATGAGTATCAACAACTTTTCTGACACTCGTTTTTTAGTTATCTAAAATTTCTCTTCATCACTTTTTAAAACTGCTCATTCTCAGCACATTGTAAGTGTTGCCATTTTAAAGCAGAACAGTTACAGCAGCCTTTTCAGTGTATCCAAGGGAATCAAAATGCCATCGCGATTTGACACTCACCCTCATCCACTTAAAAAGGACCCCAGCAAGCTGCCCTTCACAGCTGGAGACTTTACGTTGTCCCTCCTTCCCCCAGAGCTTCACCCACAGAATTGCATCCTGATGCAACATATGTTGGGTTGGAAGTTGAGGGCATCTCAGCTGGTCTGTTCTTGCCCAGGGCACACAGTGGGATGTGCCCCACCCCTCGCTGTGGGGGCTGCTGAGCTCTGGCCAGTAAAGCGCCAGCAGAAGTGCCACAGTCACCTGCTCCCCTTCTCTCCCACCAGGCCCCTGGCCATGATGGGATGGTGGCTGCCAGCCCCCAGAGTGAGGGGGAAGGACAGGGACAGAGTTCCCAGCCAGCCTGCGATCACATTGCCGCATGGGCTGCAACAACCCTTCACTGTCTTAAGCCGTGAAACAGCGAGGTTTCTGGCTACTGCAGCATGACCCAGCCCCTGCTTCTCCCAATAAACATGCACGCACATTGAGGCAGTATATTCGTTTTAATTTGTGAAACCATAAGGCTGAACCTGGCAACAAGAATTTCATCTGGATTGTTGTTCTTACAATTTTAAGTACTCAGTCAAAATGACACACACACATTGCAAAATTAGTTCACACAGAACTAAACGTGGAAGTACAGTGAGCAGGGAATGCAGCAGGTGATGAGCTGTCCGTCCTCCTGGGAGAATATCGCTTAGGACTGGAATGAAACAGGGTCCTCACTACCTGTTTTTCTATATTTCGTCTTCCTAGATATAAGAGCTGATAAAACTTATTCACCTAAAAAGATGGGAATAAAAGTTCTGCTTTAGCACTGTCACTGAATCTTTCAAAATCCCTCCATGTGTCAGAAGCCACACATTAATGTGTCACCAAGAGAAGGGACAAGCTGGGCCCCCAGTCTGGTGCTTCCCCTGAGACAGGATTTGGGGAGCGTGTCTCTCCAGTCTGGGCCAGCGTTCTCCTGGGGAGGGGACCAAAGGAGGGAGAGTTGGGCTTCAGGGTCTCTGCAGGATCTGAGCCCCTATCCAGGGTGCCAGCGAGGACTCTGCTCCCTGCTCTGCTCTGGCCCCTCCATCCCCATGCAGGCCCCTCTCTGGGAGTGAGGACAGCATTCGAGGTGGCCACTACACTGGTGGTGGCAAGTGCGCAGGATCTGGGGTCCAGGCCTGAGCTCTGCTGGGGGCCCTTCTGTCAGCTCCATTGCTTCCTCTGCTAGACTAGAAGATGATCACCCGGCGTTTCTCAGTGCACAGGGGCACGTGCACTCACTCACCAGCAGTGTGCACTGAGCACCCTCCGTCTTCTTGCGGCCGCTACACAACCTGCAAATGACCACACACAGCCTCCGGGGGTCGACAGTGTTCCTCCGTACTAGACTCACTAACTCAAACACATCAGAGAACACAGGATGCCGTTTACAGAGGAACAAAGACTATGACGTAGCTAGAAAATAACACCAATGCAACAAGACCTTTACAGAGAAATAACTTCAATTCCATTACGGGGTGTTGAGAAGGTCTGCATAAGCGGAGCGATAGATCATCCTCATGGAGAGGATGAGTTAACTTGGTAACAGACTTCAATTTTCCCCGAGTTACGTACACTCACGGCCATGTCAGTCAACATTCCAGCTAGATTTCTTTTTCAGAAACTTGACCAAGTCTTTCCAGAATGTGGATGGGAAAGTAAATGTTGTGCATACTTGAGTCATGGTTGACGAAGAAGAAGGGACACTCGCCCATCCACATGTGTGTGGTGCCACAACCACCTTTATGAGAACACACTGCTGTCAGTGAAGGGACAGGCCCATGCGATGGGGCAGTGAGCGGGCTGCCCAGGTAAGGATGCACCCGTGGGCGCAGGGTGGGAAACCAGCTCACTTCACTACCTCCGTGCATGGTCTGCCAGCCGAAAATATGCGTGTTCAATGGGTAATCTTGCCCACAGAACTTGTTAAGGTTTTCATCTTCTGGTACAGTCGTCTCCTGAAGTCTCCAAATTACAAGTTAGTTCAACTGAACAATTCACCTCAACCTGGAAACAAGGGTGGAAGCCAATGCTTCCGCTCGGAGGCCACGGAAGAATGAATGTGAAAGAGAAATTGTCCCACGCCTAGAGAGACGCTGGAACGCCTCTCTGACATCGTGAAGAAAACCCCAAACTACACACCATATAAAAAAGATGTCTGACTACATAAAAATTAAGGACTTCTATTCAGACCCCACAGATAAACCCACAGAAGAAGGACTGGGAGGAGAGTTCACAGCTGGTGAACAAAGGGGTTGACGTTAGTCCAAGAACTCCCACATCTGCCAAAGATGCGAACTGCCAGACATGCAGAAGATGTGGACGTCGAGGTGCGTGAGCCCAGTGTAACCAGAAGGCACACTCAAGACATGGAGACCACATTCCAACCCTTGGGATGGCAGGTATCAGAAGGTGACCATGCCGAGAGCTGGGAATATAGTGGGGACACTACCTCTTTCTCATGGTAGGAGTGTGGCCCAGCCCTTCTGGAAACCAAGAAGGAAGGTATCCCCAGCAGCACCACTCAGGGGTCCTCAGAGGGACCTTAAAGATGTTCTGCCGGTTTATCTGGGGGACAGCGGGGAGATCTGGGGGGATGTGGGTTACCTGGGGGAATGTCTGAGTTATCTGGGGGAAGTCTGGGTTATCTGGGGGTGTCTGGGTTATCTGGGGGGTGTCTGGGTTATCTAGGGGAATGTCTGAGTTATCTGGGGGAAGTCTGGATTGTCTGGGGGTGTCTGGGTTATCTGGGGGTGTCTGGGTTATCTAGGGGAATGTCTGGATTGTCTGGGAGTGTCTGAGTTATCTGGGGGAAGTCTGGATTGTCTGGGGG
>NC_060285.1:516434-546233 GCF_021613505.1 Equus quagga | reverse complement strand
GGGGGGGAATTGGAGGCAGCCCACCTGCCTCAGCATGTAGTAGACAAGTAAAATGTGCTGGAAGCCAGGGCTGGGCGTCATTCTGAAACATGCCTGATTTTTTTTTTTTTTAAGATTTTATTTTTCCCTTTCTGTCCCCAAAGCCCTCCGGTACATAGTTGCACATTTTTAGTTGTGAGTTCTTCTAGTTGTGGCATGTGGGACACCACCTCAATGTGGCCTGAGGAGCGGTCTCATGTCCATGCCCAAGATCCCAACTGGTGAAACCCTGGGCCACCGAAGTGGAGCACACGAACTTAACCACTCCGCCACGGGACAGGCCCCTGTGATCTTTAAAAGCATAGAGACCCTTAAGAAATGTAAAAACAGACGGTGTGAAGCCCACGCTTGGGACCCTTGGTGCAGGACACCCCATCTGAGCCCCCAGGGTGGGGCGCTGATTTGCTCACAGCAGACCTTGGGCCCAGAAATACTGCTTCTCAAGACTCAATTGTTGGATGAATTATTGAATGAAGGTAAAACTCCAACCACACTAAATATTTTACAAAGATAGCACGAGTACATCCTGTTATAGTGGGAAGGGGACCAGCCACGAAAGAATAAAAGAAAAACGCTCCACCGCAGCGGGTCTCGGCAGGCAGTGGGGCGTGAAGGTGGCGGCTGCGCTCTCCGCTGAGACCAAACCCAGAAGTGTGGGCGCAGTTGTTCTTGAGGGAGGGCGAGGAGGAAATGGATAAGCTTGGGATTGGAATCGGGGGTGATGAAGGTCAGGGAGGTGGCAGGGAGCCCAGGCCAGAAACGCCAAGACCCCCAGAGGCTACCCCGGGAGCTGGCACAGGTCACCGGACAATGCCTGTTGATGGCATGGGGTGATGGGGAGGATGTGAAGGACCTGAGGGGTAGCAGGACGGCGGAGGTGATGTGGGGAGACCCCGGCGGGGGCACAGGGGTCAGGGGTTCAGTTGGGGGTGACGGCTGCACTGGAGGCGGGGGAGGACACGAGGCGGTGAGGAAAGGCGCCCGCAGTGTCCGCGCGCCGGCTGTCCCGAGCTGGGGAAGGGGGTGTCCAGTCCCCTGTCCGTGTCCGTGACCCTCCGCGAGTGGCGGCCAGGCTTCGGGTAGGCAGGCGGAGAGACTGCAGGAGGCAGAGCGAGGAACCCCCTCTTCGCCGGAGCGGCTCCCGCGGCCACTGGGCCGGGCGAGCGGGGATTGGGGTGCGGCTGGTCCAGCCCACCCCTCCCGCATCTCCACCGTGTGCGTTACCACCCCACCCCCCCCGCCCCCAGGGCGACCAGAGCCCCCAACTCAGCCTCTCGACACCTGAGGAAGAAGAGGGACCAGTCATTGTCAATTCGTTTTAATTTAAATATTTTTTGCAAAGTCATCGCCGGCGCCGCATCTGCGTGGCGGGGTTGGGGGGGGCGGGGGGCGGAGCCACGCCGGGAGCCGCCGCAGGTAAACAGCCCCCTCCCCGCGCGGGAGCGGGGCCGCGGGCCCATCCAGGGACAGCCGCCGCCCCCGCCGCCAGGACGCGCCTGGGCCCGGCTGGGCTGCAGCCGAGGCGGGGGCGGCGGCCCTGCGCCCCCCGCATCCCCCGGGGCCCCGGCGGCCCTACCTCTGCCCACGGGGGCGGCGGCCCTGCACCCTTTATCCCGCCTGGCGCCCCCCGTTCGGTCCCAGCGTCTGCTGCTACCCTTTCCGGCGCCCCCGCCCGTGCCCCCAGCCCGCGTCCCCGGTGTCCCCCACCCGCGTCCCCAGTGTCCTCCGCCCGCCGCCCCGGTGTCCCCCGCATCCCCCGCCCGTGCCCCGCTGCCCCGCCCGGCGCGCACCGCGCTCCCCCGCCCGCGCCCGCGCCCCCCGGGCCGCGCCCCCGCCCTCCATGCACCACCTCCTGGAACAGTCCGCGGACATGGCGACGGCGCTGCTGGCCGGCGAGAAGCTGCGCGAGCTGATCCTGCCCGGCGCGCAGGACGACAAGGCGGGCGCTCTGGCCGCGCTGCTGCTGCAGCTGAAGCTGGAGCTGCCGTTCGACCGCGTGGTCACCATCGGCACTGTGCTCGTGCCCATCCTGCTGGTCACCCTGGTCTTCACCAAGAACTTCGCAGGTGAGGCGGCGCGGGGGCGCGGGCGGAAGGGGCGCGCCCGCAGGTGTCAGCGCCTGGCGCGTCCCCTCTCAGGCCACCTCGCGACTCCATCCCACGGGGACCTGGCGGTGGTGGCGGCGCCCCAGGAGTCTCCCAGCAGACCCTCACACTCGCCCATCCCTGCACGTGTCGCCAGTCGCTGGGGCTGCCTCAGAGACCTTTCTTCTCAGATTTATTGTTTCTACCTTCCATTCGCTCACCATGAGCACCCGTGTGGACCCGTCCTGCACAAAAGAGGGGAGAGGTCTGGCGTGGGAAGGGGAGACCAGGAGGGGGAGTGGGCAGGATCCGAGGGAAGGAGGAGTGGCCAGGTGGAGACCAGAAAAGGACGGTTCACTTGGTGAGAATGACAGCTAATGCCGGAGGTTGGCTGAGCCCTCGCGCTGCTGGGCAGGGGCTGTGGGGCGGGGTCCCTGAGGCCGGCAGGTTCTGGTCAGGTTTAAAGTCAGGCCTCCTGGGAGCACTGGGTGCCTGGGGAGGTCTGCACAGACACCATGAGGCCCGGCTGGGCTGGAGGCAGCCTGAGGCGGTGGTGGGCCATGGAGCTGTCTGGCCTAAGCAGGAGGCCCGGAGCCTCTGAAGGCTCATGCAGGTGGAAGGGGAAGTGGACAAGGCAGAGAAGGACGGGCAGAATCGGGGTTGAGATGTGGAGGCCGTAAGTCAATAGAGGTGGGCCTGATTACATTTGGTCATCGTGGGGTGCCTTCAGGGCCCCTAACAAGAAGTGCCCCAGGTGAGGCAGGAAGATGGACAGAAAGTGTGGGCCGGACTGTGCAGCCTAGGGACCCGGAAAAGGAGTAGCTCCTGCTGCCACAGCCCTCCTGAGGGGAAGGCTCGGGCAGGTGGAGACAGGAAATGGCGCCCTCCACCCAGAGTCTGGCTGGCAAGGGGTCTCAGGGCCCAAGTATCCAGGGAGGCCTCTAGGAAGCCCATCAGCTGTGCTTGAGGCCAGAGGTGCTAGTCCGTGGCAGAGGAGGTTGGGGTTCCTGTGCATCCTTCCAGGAGGGGGGAAGGATGTGTGGCTCTGTCCCCTGAGTGACACTGGCAGATGGTCTTGCACTCTGCATTGGCTCTTTCACAAAGGTCTTGCCTTTCAGAGGTCCCTGTGACCTGGGGCCGCTGGGCCTGAGCATGGACATTGTACAGGCTGCCTAATCTCACCGCAGGGCGGGGGCACGCCGGTGGCCAGACACTCAGACACTCCAGAGGTCAGGGTACCAACACCCGCGCTGGGAGGCACAGCATACTCAGATGTGGGCATGACCCCTGTGTGTTCAGTGACCTGCACGGTGTGCCTCGCATGTCTGGGCAGCATGGATGTATTCGTTTCCTGGGGCAGCTATAACAAATGAGCACTGACTGGTGGCTCAGAACAAGAGCTTTATTCTCTCACAGTCTAGAGGCCAGAAGGCTGAGATCAAGGTGCAAGCCTCCAGGCCAGGCTCCCAGAGGCTCCAGGGGCAGGTCCCTCCTTGCCTCTCCGTGCTTCTGGTGGTGCTTCTCTGGTTCCCGGCTGTCCTTGGCCTTCCTTGGCTTCATTGCGGCTGCAGCATCCAATTTCTGGCTCAGTTTTCACTCAGGCATCTTCTTCCTGGGTGTCTGTATCCAAATTTCCCTCGTCTGATTGAATTGGGGGCCACTGTACTCCACTGTGACCTCATCTTAGCTTGATCACACCTGCAAAGACCCTATTTCCAAAGGTCACATTATGGGGACCAACGGTTGGGACTTGAACATCCTCTGGGGACACAATTCTACCCACTGCAAATACCCAGAGTAGGGCAAGCTCAGGACTCAGTCACCCTCAGGTGACCTCCTGGCACAGGGCCCCCACTGTGGTGTTCTGTTGTGAGTCCGGCTCACCCCATGTGGGGCATCAGCACCTGTCTGCATCCAGCCAGGCCTGGGCTTCCCCTGGTGTGTCCTTCATCCCTGGTCCTGGCAGTGCCCTTGGCCTCCCCACATGGGCCTGCCCCTTCACATCCACCTGTGTTTGCACACAGAAACGTGTGCACCCCTTAGTCCGACTGCTGATGTGGGCAGTGCATCCCCAGCATGGATAAGGAAGGCCTTCTGAGTGGTGGCAGGTGGGTGCCAGCATCTGCTGTCCAGCATCCAGACCTGAAACCTGCCTCTTGAGCATGCCCAGCCTGTGAGGCAGGTTTGCCCCACGGAAATCTTGTCCCCGGTCACAGAACGAATGGGGTTGGGCACCCAGCTGGGAGCAAGGGGCTCCGGCGCTCACCCCCACCGACCCTGCCTGGGGTGGACTCTGGGTGCGCCAGTCCTCCCTGCGTGCTGTGGACCAGGGGAGAGCTGTCCTCTCTGTGCCCTGGTTTGCTTGTTGGGGACACACTGGCAAATGCATGCTGGCCGTCAGGGTTGTGAGGAGCCGAGAAGGCGGTGCTAGCCCCCAGCCTGGGGCAGCCTCGCCTCGGAACCCACCAAATGCCAGGGCTGTCATGTCCCCAGGCTGAAGGGCGGCGTCAGGAAGACCCGTGGCTCCTGGCCCGGGTTGCTGTGAGTAGACCCCTACCACACGGCCCCACCCAGCGGAAGTCAGAGGGGTCAGGTGGGCACGGCCGAGACAGAGGGGAGGGCAGAGCTGAAGGGTTGGCAGTTCCTGGGATGTTATTCAGGCCCCAGACAGGGGTACCAACAGCTGCTTTTTCTTAAAATGGCCCAATAATCGGTTCCGTGTGAGCTGGCTGCAGCTCTCCCAGCGGGCAGGTGTCCCCAGGTGTGCTAGCCCCGCTCAGCCCTCAGCCGTCCTTTTTGAGGAAGAAAGGCAGGGAGCACTTTGTCCCACGAGGACGAGGAGCATGAGTGGCCACGGGCCTCGGTAGAGCCAGGCACAGCCCCTCACAGGCCTGGGTGGGCCTAGAACCTGCGTGGCTGACAGCCCTCGGGAGGCGCTGCTGCTGCAGCTCAGGGGCCAAGCCCTGGGGTCTCCAGGTGGGCTTGTGAGCAGTGAGACCCCACCCAGCAGCTCAGGAAGAACAGCTCTGTGCCCCTGCCACCTCCCCACCCCGTGCTCTCTGAGGGTCCCCCGCTCCCGCGTAGTGGTCCCACCCGCCAGGCCCCCAGCACCCTGGGAGGATGCTCTTCGCACCACCCTGGGGGCGCTGGGGGAAGGGTCTGGGCAGAGGAGGCACTGCCACCCCGTGCCAGCTTCCTGCGGCTGCTCTGACAAGTGACCGCACGTTAGCGGCTAGGAACAACTGGGAGTTATTACCATCCAGTTCTGCAGCTCAGGAACCTGAGGTGAGTCTCATGGGCTAAGATTCAGGTGCCATCAGGTGCCTCCCTCCTGGAGGCTGCACGGGGAGCCTCTTCTTTGCCTTCCCAGCTTCTAGAGGCGCCACATCCCTGAGCTCGCCTCCTCTGCCTGCAAGGCCAGCCGAGGGGCCTCTTCTCCTCTCCGACCTCTGCTTCCACCTCACTCAGACTCTGACCCTCCTGCCTCCCTCTTACGAGGACCTCTGTGATCAGGCCCCCCAGACAACCGGGATGATCCCCCTGCAGAGTCGTGTCAGGTGACCTGGCTGCAGGTTCTGGAGATGAGCACACAACAGCTTTGGGGAGTTGGCCGCAGCGTCCCATGACGGCTGCAGGTTCTGGCAGCAATCTGGGGTGAGGGGCCTGAGAGGAGGAGGAGGGGCCCGCCAGCCAGAGCGGCAGGCTCAGCAGAGCTGACGGCACTTGGAGGGACATCCCCACTCCCCAAGTGAACAGGGCAGGAGGGGGGCCTGAGGGGCAGGCGCTGGCAGGATGGTTGGGGCGGCGGGCAGTGAGTCAGCTTCCATCTGGAAGGGCACTTGGGCATGGGCAGGCTGAGGACCCAGACTCAGGGCTAGGAGGGGACGCTGTTGAGGGCCAGGCTTGGCCTGGGGGTCAGGAGCAGCCTTCGGAGTGGTGCCTCAGGCCCCTGCACAGACTGGTTCTTCCCTGAAGCTGCATCACCAGCACCTGGCTCTTGCTCCGGAGTGACTTTCTCCGCGGCGCTGTCATTGGCCCGCGTGCTCAGCAATGGGGTTTCCAGGAGTACCCAGGACCCAAAGGACCTCTAGGCCACCGTGTCCTCTCTCAGGGGATAGCCAGGGGTCCAGGGTCCACACAATGCTGCCCTCTTGGGAAAGGGGCCCTCGAGAAGCTGGCTCTGTTTGCTTGTCCCCACTCAGACACCCTTGCTTGCCCGGGCAGGGACCCCATGGCACTGCCGTGTGTGAGCACCCTGTGCCCCAGGTCTGCTGTGATACAGTGGCTGCACCCGTGCTCCCACCCAGAGTCAGGCCCAGCACCAAGGCCGCTGCAGCGTGAGCCGGAAGACTCAGAGCAGCACTTCCATGCGGGGCCACCTGCACACCTTTGCCTCCTCTGGCACCTGCGTGGCCGGCGCACCCTCTCTGCTGCGGCTCAGGGGCACTGTTAGCTTCTGCAGGTGCGGGCAGGTTGAAGGAGGAGGGAGACCCTGGTGGATGAGCCCACAGGGCCTGAGGTCAGAGTGGCAGAGCCCAGGAGGCGTGAGGAGGCGTGAGGGCCTGTGGGGCGTGCTGCTCTGTGGCTGCAGTGCTCACGGCCGCTGAGAGCCTTCTTCCACTTCCCCTGTGGCCTCTCTGGAGCTGGGCTGGGGTCCAGCGTCCCGAGGCCTCCCTGCCCCCCAAGAGAGGAGGGTCGGCCACCCCTTGGCTTCCGGCTTGGCTGTGAGGACAAAACATAAGTGAATAAAAAGCCATCTTCTCAACCAAGACAGTTAGTTCTCTGCCTTCTCCAGCCCAGCTCTCCACTAGGCCGCAAATCCATGTCCTTGTTGGGGACCTTGGGCTGCAGATAGTTTTCCTGACCCTCCCAGGCCTCCTCTCTGCCCTTGTCCCTGGCCAGGCCCCCATCTCTCAGGTTCATGTGGCAGCAGCTTCCTCAGGGAGCCCCTGAACCCACCACCCACCAAGTCTAAGCCAAGCTCACCTGGCCCATCCACTCCTGCTCCCAAGCCCTCTGTGACTCCCCAGGCCCCTCCAGACGACCATAGGACTGCACCCCCTGGAATGTTCTGTGGGCCCTGTTCTGGTGATCCCCAAGGCCTACTCTGAGCCCCCCTCAGCCCTCATGACAGTGTAGGGTTGTCAGCCTAGTGGCGATGGCCTGGGCTCTGTGCTCAGTGAGGGGCCGAGTGACCTCCGAATGCTGGGTCTAGAGGCTCTCTGTGGGCCTCTGTGGGGTCTCTGCCCAGATGTGTAGCTGGCTGCTGTCCCCAGCCCCCTCGGCCCATGCACAGCACCAGCAGTGACCATCTGCTTCTACGAACGTCAAATGTGTTTCTCTGTCCATGCGTTCAGGGCTCGGGCTCACACAGATAGGCGGGTAGGCAGGCAGACAGATGTGTTGGTTCCTGCTGCTTCCTTGTCTCAGTTCCTGTGAGGTGAGGGCTTAAGCTGGAGCAGTGGAAGGCTGAGCAGACCCTCCCTGGGGGCTGTTCTTTGAGAGTAAGAGAGAGGGTTGAAGCTGTGGCGGGCCTGGCACATGTGCCACATGGTGGCTGTGGTCAGGGTGCTGGGGACAGTGCCCTCTGGGCTGGGGGCCAAGGCTCTCCTGGCCCACAGGAGGTCCTGCTGACCCTGGCTGTGTGGGGAGAGGGGCTCAAGCCTGGCCTGACAGCAGAGGTACCCGGCCTCCAGGGCTGAAAACATTAGGAGCCAGCACTGCACACGGGATGGCGCCACGCCTGCCAGGTTTACCCTTGGGAGAAGTGTTCACACGGACACCCCCGCAGGTGGACCCCTGTGTGGGCCTGAGCGTCACACACCTCCTCTTCCAGTGGGTTTGCACCCATCGTCTTCTGGAAGGGAAAACTCGAAGTTCAGTGAGGACTGTTTTTCCTGCTGTTTGGGAGGAGATCTCCACTGCTCTGCCTTCATGGCAGACATAGTGGTCCTGCTGGTGACCGCTTCCTGCTGGACTCTGGGGGGTCACTGCCCCTGCCCACCCAGCGTCCTGGGTTCCCAGGCCTGCCCTCCCCAGGACAGTGGGTCTTGGGGAGAGACCCCTCACCCCTCAAGGGCAGGCAGACCCCCACTGGCTTCTTTTTCATTGTAACACCCTAACTGCCTCTGGCCGACAGGACCTGTCTTGGCCACCTGCCCTCCCTGAAGACAGAGCCCTGGGCAGTGCAAGGCCAGGGGCTGGTCCAGCTGTACCATTGGAAGAGGGCCCCTAGCTGAGTGGCATGGCCTGTCCTGCCCCTCTCTGGGACTCAGTTTCCCCATGTGTACTTGGAAACTTTGTGGCATTTGGAGATGGGCCTGAGGTTCCAAGTGCAGGTTGGTCTCCAGGGCTGCGGCAGGCAGAGCTGTAGCCTGTGCCGCAGGGGGCTGTCGTCTGTGTGTCAGAGATCCCCAGGGTGAGACCCCCACCAGCATGGTGAGGACATAGGGGAGGAGAAGCCGCCTGGGACTGGGGGGTTTCTGTTTGAGGCATAGCAGTCCCTGTGCAGGCAGCTGTGTGGGAGGGGCCCGGGGGTCTGAGCCGCAGCTGGGCCCAGCCCGCGTCCCCTCTCTGCCCGCAGAGGAGCCCATTTACTGCTACACGCCACACAACTTCACCCGCGACCAGGCGCTGTATGCTCGCGGCTACTGCTGGACGGAGCTGCGGGATGCGCTGCCCGGTGTGGACGCCAGCCTGTGGCCGTCGCTGTTTGAGCACAAGCTGCTGCCCTACTCGCTGCTGGCCTTCGCGGCCATCATGTACGTGCCCGCGCTGGGCTGGGAGTTCCTGGCCTCCACCCGCCTCACCTCGGAGCTCAACTTCCTGCTGCAAGAGATCGATAACTGCTACCACCGGGCCGCCGAGGGCCGCGCTCCCAAGATCGAGAAGCAGATCCAGTCCAAGGGCCCCGGCATCACAGAGCGCGAGAGGCGCGAGATCATCGAGAATGCGGAGAAGGAGAAGAGCCCAGAGCAGAACCTGTTCGAGAAGTACCTGGAGCGCCGTGGCCGCAGCAACTTCCTGGCCAAGCTGTACCTGGCGCGGCACCTGCTCATCCTGCTGCTCAGTGTGGCGCCCATCTCCTACCTGTGCACCTACTACGCCACCCAGAAGCAGAACGAGTTCACCTGCGCGCTGGGCTCGTCCCCGGACGGGCCTGCGGGCGGCGGGGGCCCAGCCGTGCGCGTCAGCTGCAAGCTGCCGTCAGTGCAGCTGCAGCGCATCGTGGCGGGCGTCGACATCGTGCTGCTCTGCGCCATGAACCTCATCATCCTCGTCAACCTCATCCACCTCTTCATCTTCCGCAAGAGCAACTTCATCTTCGACAAGCTGCACAAGGTGGGCATCAAGACGCGCCGGCAGTGGCGCCGCTCGCAGTTCTGCGACATCAACATCCTGGCCATGTTCTGCAACGAGAACCGCGACCACATCAAGTCGCTCAACCGGCTGGACTTCATCACCAACGAGAGCGACCTCATGTACGACAACGTGGTGCGGCAGCTGCTGGCCGCCCTGGCCCAGTCCAACCACGACGCCACGCCCACCGTGCGTGACACGGGCGTGCAGACCGTGGACCCCAGCGCCAACCCCGCCGAGCCCGAGGGCTCCGCCGAGCCGCCCGTGGTCAAGCGGCCCCGCAAGAAGATGAAGTGGATCCCTACCAGCAACCCGCTGCCCCAGCCCTTCAAGGAGCAGCTGGCCATCATGCGCGTGGAGAACAGCAAGGCCGAGAAGCCCAAGCCCGTGCGCCGCAAGACGGCCACGGACACGCTGATCGCGCCGCTGCTGGACGCGGGTGCGCGCGCAACGCACTACAAGGGCGGCCCCACCCCGGGCCCGGGCGCCGCCCCCGACAAGAAGCATGCCCGCCACTTCTCCCTGGACGTGCACCCCTACATCCTGGGCACCAAGAAGGCCAAGCCCGAGGCCGTGCCCACCGCCCTGCCCGCCTCCCGGAGCCAGGAAGGGGGCTTCCTGTCCCAGGCGGAGGAGTGCGGGCTGGCCCTGGCCGCTGCACCCACCAAAGGTAGGCAGGGCCAGGAGGAGGAGGGCGGCCCCCCAGAGAGCTGCCTGGTCCTGGGCAGGGAGTGGGTGTCCAGGGCCCCAGGGAAGGGAGGACCCCACCCTCCATACCAGGCACCTAGTGTGAGGAGGTCAAGGAGTGAACCAGCTGATGGCAAAGGGCCAGGGCGGCAAGATCCTCGAGGGCCCTGTGAGGCACACAGGAGGACAAGGCTGGGCCCCAGGGCCACCAGGGACATACAGTAAGGTGCTCAGGCCCTTGAGAACGTTCTGGAAACGGGTGTGGCTGCTCCTAGTGCAGCTAGAGATTTGGCCCAGGCAGGTGGCTGTGTGCAGAGAGCAGCAGCTGGCCCGTCAGGCTGAGGCCACTTGTCCCAGGGCACCTTAGAGCCACAAGCCCCCACCAGGCTCTCTGCAGCCAGCCTGCCGGGTGGGGACCTGGAGGGGTCAGCGGCGGTAGAGAAAGGGGCCGCCTGTGGGGTGTGACGCGCCTGTGTTCTTGGCTATTTGCAGATGCTTCGCTCCCTGAGAAGGAAATCCTGTACACAGGAGAGCCGGCTCGGGGCTCGCTTCCCCCCCGGGGGCCCGTTTCACGTCTGTTCACCCCCGACAGCCCCCGCCACCGCTTCTCTGTCACCAGCCAGCCTGGGCAAGGCTGACCCCCTTGCCATCCTGAGCCGCAATGCCACCCACCCACTGCTGCACATCAGCACCCTGTACGAGGCCCGGGAGGAGGAGGACGGGGGTCCCTGTGTGCCCCCGGACGTGGGCAGCCTCATTGCCATCCCCCCGCCACAGCAGATCCTCATTGCCACTTTTGACGAGCCGAGGACAGTAGTGAGCACTGTGGAGTTCTGAGGGAACAGGGCTGCCTTGGCCATCACAGGCCCTCTGCATGACCGAGGTATGCCGCAGACCCCAGCCCCGAGTGGACGCGGCCTCTGCTTTGCCCAGCACCGCCCGCACCCCCCAGCCTCCTGTCCGCATGCCTTGGGGCTCAGCACTTCTCCCAGCGCCCCCCCAGATGGCATCGTCAAGGTGCTGGCTGGGCCAGGGGTTGGCTGTGACCCCAGTGGAGCCCCCAGCCGGAAAGGGCCAGAGTCGCCCCCCACCCCTGCATCAGGCACTCGGCTGCAAGATGAAGAGTTTATTTTTTTAGTCAATTTTGTCTTGGGCCCAGGACACTGGCCTGTGAGGGGCTGGGCTGTGGCAGGACAGTTCGGATACTGAGCCTGGAAGAAAACTGGGGATGGTGGCACAGCCGGGCCTGGCCACTCCCAAGGGGTCCCGCTCAGGGCTCACCCTGCTGCAGGGACTGGGAGCCCTCAGGTGGGAGGTGCCAGGGTCTGCCCTCCAGTCAAAGATCAACATGCACTTTCTCCTTGTACCTGACACACCTGTACTTTATTGTACTCTGGTTACTGTAACTCGCTAGCGTGTGTGTCACAAGGAGACTTAGGATGCACTTCAAGGATGGTGTGTGTGAGCATGCGAGCATGTGGGCAACGGGCAAGGCTGCCAGTGTGCAAGTGGATATGTGTGTGATTGGGCGAGCATGCAGGTGTGTGCAAGTGTGTGTGTGTGTATGTGAGCAGGTGCGGGGGTGAGCAAGTGTGTGTGAGACTAGGCCTGCGCGCCAGTGTGCAAATGAGGGGAGGAGTCCAATGCAATAACCATGTCCCCACCCGGGCCACCAGCCCCCGGCTGAGGGCCCATGCCGCTTCCCAGGGGTCCAGGGCTGGCACTCGGCGGGTCTGTCCTATTACCTCAGCCACGGCAACAATGTGACAGTATTAAGGTAGCACCGAGCATATCAATAAATACTATTCTGGTACCACCTGAGTCCCGAGTGGTCCATCCTATGGAGGCCTGTGCTATGGCGAGACCTCCCACATCTGGGCACCTCCATCCAACCTGCATGACCCTCCCTGACCTGCCATTATCACAGGGGGATGCTGGTGAATGGCAGGGCCGGGGGAGGTGCTCCGCTGCCCTCCAGGTTGCCCAGGGCCCTGCTGAGCCCCCAGCAAGGCAGGAGCATGCTGCTGTCACTCATGGTTGATGTGTCATGGCATCTGGCTAACATGTGTGCACTCTGGGCCCTAGGGTGATTCAGGGGGCCCCTGCCCCACAGGGCTCAGGCTCAGCGAAGATGAAGGCATGAGCCCCCAGGAAGCTGTCCCCTCCATCATGCTTGGGGGCAGGAGGCCATCGGATACACTTGGGGGGAACAGAGATAGCTGGCAAAACCTAGGAAGGCTTCCTGGAAGAGGCACCCTTGATGTGCTCTGGAGATGCTCATAATGTCAAAAGGGTCCAGGGTGGGGGGCCTTCATCACAAGGCCCAGGACTCGGGTGGGGATGAGGCTGGTCCCGTGGGTGCAGCACAGAGCCACACACACACTGCAGGCCACAGCAGGTGACCCTGAGGGTCTGAACAAAGGCAGCTGGGCCAGAAACCCATGGGGGCTAGAGCAGGCGGGGTGCAGCCGAGATTAGAGTGGACCTGACTGGCCTGGGCTCCCAGAAGCCCTCCGCAGCCCCACCACCACCACCACCGTGGAGCAGCCCTGAGTTGCTGCACTCAGCAAGACCCCTCCACGGTCTTCAGCTCACCCTGCATACAGGGACGGCAGCAGTGCTCCCGCCCCAGTGGCTTCACTGAGAGTGGAGACGGTCCCAGAGTCCTGAAGTGTGGTGACTCCATCTCCTGCACTTTCCGTCCTGCCAGTGAACACATGTGCTGCCAGCCCCAGAATGTCTGCACCCACACCAGTCCAGGCCCTTGGTGTGTGAACTGACCCCTTGTCCTGGTTTGCTGAGGAAGAGAAGGGCCCAAGTCACCGTCCCGTGGAAGCAAACACCTCACTGCAAGTGTGGGGGATGCCACCCTGCCCAGCGAGTGCAAGAGGGTGCCCTGTGGGCTCCAGTGTTCTTTGAAACACCCTCGCACCCTCCATCTCCTCGCTCCTTCCCCCGGCCCGGGCAGGGTGGCCAGGCGCTGCTGTCCCTCTCACAAGGCAAGAGGTCAGGGAGAACCCTGCACCCCATCCCACACAGCGAGGACTGGAACCCAGGCCTCTTCCCACCACACCAGCACAGTGTGGGCATCTCAACCAGACTTGCTCCAAACCCCCGGGAAAGTGCCCCAGAGTGGACCATGGCGCAACACCTGGTAAATACCCGCTGCCTTCCTGTGCGAAGGTGGCCAAGGTGGTCCGTAGGGTGGAAGCGATCTGTGCCAGCACAAAGGAAGTGAATAGTGAGAACTGGATGGAGAGAGTGGGGACAAGAAGTGTGCGCCCTCCACCAAGGAGGACGGAGGCCACCCTGAGGCCAGCCAGGCCCCTCCGGGACCAGGAAGCTATGTGGGGGTGGAGCCTCTGTGTCTGCCAGCAGACAGCCCAGCCTGGTGCCAGGAGTGGACGGGGGATTATCTCCCACATCAGCTGGACCACAGGAGGGCCACCCCCAGACTCAGAATGCGGGAAACTGTGACCCCTACAAGTCACAGTGCCAGGTGCAGCTCCTCAGAGACCCAGGGCTGGGGCCAGGGCTCTCCTGGAACCTGAGGGGAAGCCCAGTGTCCGGGTCTGGGTGCTGAAGGACTGGCCCTGCAGGCCCAGACCAGGCACGGGGCTTGAATGCACTACCCCTCACTCCCAGGCCTGCAGGTGGCCCTTATAGCTCCAGGCTGAGGGGAGGACAGCCTGCCAGGGGCAGTCATTACTGAGGCCCCCACTCCAGCCCGTGGCCCCAGAGTGACTTGTCCCATGTCTCTCTTCTCCCTTTTTTCCTCAGCGGAGCCCCTCCCTCTCTCCCACAGGCCAGAGCAGGGGAGCAGGGACACAGCTTCCTGCAGACTGGAGTCCTGGCCACAGGGCAAGCACAGGTCAGAGTGCCTGGGGCAGGGACCTGGCCGGGTTCAGGGTCGAGGAGGTGGGCACGAGCTTCAAGGGTTTCAGCTAGGGGTCGAGGGGACCTGCTGGGGGTCCAGGCGCGGGGCCAGCAGGCAAGCCATCACTACACCCACTACCTGCCTGGCGCCCGGCCCAGCCACGGCCACCAGGAGGCTGGTGTGGCCCAGGATGAAGTCCTGGGCGCCGGCACCAAGCAGCCGCTGGCGGGCAGCGAGTCGAGGGTACACTGTGACCCTGGGCCCAGGGGAGCCCGCGCCGTCCACCTACAGCCCGGCCACAGCCCCTCAGCGCCCAACGTGCACAGCCACTCCGGCAGGCCGCCAACACCACGCCGGACACCGGCAAGGCGGGGGCCAGGGCGCTGCACCGGGGGTGAGGCCACCGGGGAGAGGGCGCTGAGAGCGCAGCGCCGGAGGAGGGGCGGGTGGGGAGTCTTGGCGGCCCTCTCCCACGCCCCGAGGCCGCTGGCAGCCGCCTGCTCGGCCAGATGGGGACGAGGGTCCAGCCTCGGGACCCTCGGGGTCCGGGCCCCTCCGCTGGCAGCAGGACGAGGGCTCCAGTTCGCCAGGGTCCGCCTGTCCTGAGGCCCCCGGCCCCTCCAAGGGTTGGGGTCCCGGCTTCCGGCCGGGCCAGCCCTCCCGGGGACCCTGACCGCCATGCAGGAGTCTCGGCGGCCCCCGCCCCGGCTGGCTGCGCGCCGACCGGGAGGGCCGAGTGGAGCCCACGTGTGCGCTCCTCGCGTTCCCCTATGGGCTGTCCTTCTCGTGCGGGACTGACAGTTCTGTATCATTGGACGTAAAACCACCCCGTGGACGCCGTACGAACGTCATCCCCATTTTACAGACCGGGAACTGAGATCAGAGAATTTAAGAGCGTTTCGCAAGTTTGCCCTGCTGGGGTGGCGGGCCGAGGACTCGAACACACGGCCGCATCACCGCCGCCTGCGTCCTGGGACGGGCGGCGCCAGGGGCCCGGGGGGCGGGGAGGTGCTTCCCGCGTGCGGGCCCCTGGGAAGTGTAGTCCGCGAGTGCTCGCGCGCAATCCTCTGGGAAGTGTAGTCCGCGGTCGCAGGCCGGGCGCGCCGCCCGGGCGGGCAGGAGGAGCGCGGAACTGCGCTTCCCGGCATGCCGCGCGCCGCCCGCCCCGCGACCCCGGCCCGCCCTGTCCGGTGGGGCGACGAGCCGCATGGAGGCCGGCTGAGGAGCGCCCCCGCCTAGGTACGCCGCGCGGCGCGGGCCTGGGGCGAGGGGCGGCGCGCGCGTCGGCCCCGGGGTGCGGGCCGGGGTCGGGTCGGGTCCGGTCGCGGGCGGGGTCGGGGGCCACCGGGCTGCAGGTCGGGCCCAGCCAGGTCCCAGCGTGGAGCCTCGGCCAGAAGGGTCAGCCCCGGCCTCCGAGGAGGGCGCGCCGGGCTGGGGTGGACGGCGAGGGTCGCGAGGTCTGGAGGGCTCGAGTGGAACAGGCCCGGGCCGGGGCTCGAGGTCGGCGTGGGGGTCGGGGTCGGGGTCGGGGTCCGGGGCAGCGGCGGGCAGGGAAGACGGCCCGGGGTCCGGGGTGAGGCGCGGGTCCCCACCTCCCCAGGCGGCGGTGGCAGAGTCGGGGGAGACCCCGGGCCCCTCGGGCTGGCGGAGGAGGGTTGCCATATGGACAGAGCCGCCGAGGTCCCCCGCCGTGTGCCGGCCACACTTGGGAGGCCTGTCAGTCCTTCCTTGTTTCCGCGGAGCAGCTTTGCTGAGACGTGACTTACTGCTGCAAAGTTCGCACACCGTCTGTAAAGACTGTCCCGGGAAGGGAGTCGCGGCTGCCTTGGCGTCAGCATCTCAAGAACAGCTGGGCACTCCGCTGGGAAGTCTCCGCTGCCGTATGCGGCCCCGACAGCCTCATTAGGAGGGCTGCGGTTTCCAGGTGGAGTCCTCCTGGCTTTCGGCGTCGGGAGAGGCGTATGTGCAGGCCGTTGGCTCAGTGCGCCTCTTTGTAGGCTTGGCTCTCCGTGTCTGTCCCTTTTGCTGCTGCTGCCCCCGTTGTGGTGTGACTAGGAGAGAGCCTTGCCCCTGAGGCCGTGGTCAGCCTTGCACAACAGCCATGACGCTGTGGTCTGAGGCTGCCAGGCAAAACTGCCAGGAGAGGGCCTGGCAGGGTAGATGTGCAGGCCTGCACCCTGCAGTGGTGGTCAGTGTGGGGACCCAGCCCTGGGCAGCATCCAGGTTCTAGGAGGGTCAACCAGGTGTGATGGGCAAGGAGCCTTTAGGGGCTCCAGCTCAGATGCAAGTTGGCATCTGATCCCAGACTTAGCCACAGCTCCGTGAAGCAGGTCCTGCCAGACCCAGGGGGTCTCCGTGGTCAAGGGTACCCAGGCTTCAGAAGTGGGTGTGTAGGGGATGTCAGGGGTTTGGCCCCACCCTGCTGCCTCGCAGCCAGTCATTTCCTTCTGCAGCTGGCTGATCTGTCCAGTTTGGGACCCTTGGCTTTCTGAGCAGGCCCTGTGGGTTGGTTGGGAGGTACGGATTTTTCTGGGAACTCTATTCAGTGCTGGTCAGTTCTTGGTCAGCACTAGGAAGCCAGGCTGGGGTCTGAGAGGCAGTTTGTGGCTTCCCAACTTTTAGAGGGATGAGTGGGAGAGGATGGGTGTCTCAGTCTACTCTGCCGCCATAGCATAGTATGACAGACTGGGCAGCTTAAACAACAGACTGTTTTCTCCCGGTTCTGGAGGCTGGAAGTCCAAGATCAAGGTGCCAGCTGATTTGTTGCTGGTGAGGGCTCTTTCCTCCTGGCTTGCAGGCGGCTGCCTCCTCACTGTGTCCTCACGTGGTGGAAAGAGTGCTCTCTGGTGTCTCTTCTCATAAGGGCACTGATCCTAAGATGAGGCACTGCCCTCGTGGCCTCATCTAAATCTAATCACCTCCCAAACGCCCCCCTCCAAATACCATGGGAGTTAGGGCTTCAATATATGAATTTGGGGCGACCCAACTCAGTCCACAGCAATGGGACCCAGGAGAGGGGACAGCTGCCTATGCTGGGCAGGCATGAACCTGCGGCCTGCCACTCACACTATGAACTGTCTGCTGTGCTCAGGTTCTGTCCTGAAACAGACACCCAGCACGACATTTTCGATGCTGATAACCTCGTGCCACACAGAACACTAACAGGGCTGCACACCTCGGGAATCCCTAAGACCAGTGGGGCTTTTCCTGCCCTTCGAACTGGGCGTCTTCTCTGGTGCTCTCAACAAGATGGGTCCTCTCAGAGCTGTCAGGAATTCCCACACGTTTAGAGTTTGTTTTCCTGGAAGTATGTGGGTGATTCTGCTGCTGTCATCTGCGTGGAGGTTTATAATTTCCGAAGCCAGATAGTGGTGTTGTCCCTTGCCACACACAAGGAGACAGGCTAGGGGAACCCATATTGCGGTGTCTGCTGAAACCAGGCCACTGGTTCTTTGCGTACCCCTTGGGTTTTGCCTCTGCCCTCCATCTTGGGGACAGGAGACCATGACCCACTGAGGGAAGCCCAGAGGGGTATAGAGGTCGTGGGCTGAAGTGACATCTGAGTGTGGCACCTGTTTTGCAGCTGGGAGAGGGCCTACTGTGTGTGGACAGGCTGGGTGGCTGGGTGGCCACTCTAACCACCTCTGCCTTGGAGGCAGGAGCTAAGAGTCCTCGCAGATCGAAGCATCTTGCCCACGGCCGCACAACGCTAAGTGGCCCGTCTGAGATCTGGCCAGCCCCGCGGCCATCTCCCGCAGCACAGTTGCTGGCAAACCAGCTGGCCTGTTTGCCAGATGACCTGGCCTTAGGTGGCCTTGCTCACGAGGCATCTTCCAGCTCTTGTGCCCAGCACCTTCCCCAGGCCATGCTCAATGGACGGTCCTTGGCCGTGACTGCTGTTGGAGGGGACTGAGGCGTAGCTGGATGTGGCAGAAGTGTCCTGATTTGTCCGGGCGTCCTGGCGAGGGCTGGGCCCTGGAGACTGGGTTAGGAGGGGGCACATTTATCCCCCTTTGTGGTGTCAGCCAGGGGTCTGCTGGTCGCTGCAGGGTGCAGAGGTGTGATGAGCTGCCAGGACTCATTGCTCCAGAGATTGTGTGGCAGGAAACCAGGAAGGATGCAGGTGCTCCATGGGCAGCCGCCTGTGGGTGGGGGGCGATGGGGGCCAGACCCAGTGGTCTGTGAGTTTGGGCCCTTTGCTCTCCTCCAGGCAGCTGGGAGAATCTTGGGTCCCAGCCATAAATACTTGAAAATGCATGGTGGTGAGCAGGGTGTGGGGAGGGGATTAACAGCCCGCTGAAATTATGTCCCACAAGCGTCTTACCAGGGACCCTGGCTGAGGCTGATGGAAACCAGAGTACCGGAAAGTGTGTAGACCTGATAACATCAGAGAGAGGCACGCCTCAGAATCACGAGCTCTTAGTGCTTAAAGGGGCCTCAGTGGCCTTCCTGCCTGACCCCTCCTAGGCTAGGCACCTGCCTCTCAGGAGCAGCTGCAGAGAGCAGTACAGGGAGCTCAGGGGGACCCAGGTCCTGGTGCTGCAGTTGGGTGCCCCAGCCTTGGGGTTCAGGGCTTGGCTTCAAGCCAGACAGGCTTGACTGTCCCCGCCCGCAGGAGCCAGTACCCAGAAAGGCGCGTGGAGTGGGCCTGGAGCCTATGCACAGTGGGGCCTGCCTGTCCCCCACAGGTGCAGGCTTCCTCCTGGCCTTCAGAGGGCGGGTCTGGCCAGGCTGGGTGCAGGGAAGGCTAGGGCAGAGGCCAACCCAGACCTGCGGTCGCCACACCCATAGGAGGGAAGGCTAAGGCAACGTGGTGGCCTCCCTTTGGCGGGCTGTCACAGGAGCCTCCCCAAGACAGCACGGGATGTTTTCTTAAGAAGTTACTAGACTCTGGCAGCCTGTGCTGCTCAGAAGTAAGAATCGTTTCTTCCCCATGTAAAGCCAGACTGAGGACAATTATCTCCAGCTTCGCCTTCTGGGCCAGCTCGGGAACCTGAGAGGTGCACAAGCCCCAGCCCCCACAGCTGGGCCCACCCTCCAGCTTCAGGCACAGCTCCCTGTTTACATTTTCATTGGTGCCTTGCATCTGAGGTTGGAGGCCCTGGTGGTAAGGCCACGAGGTTGGGCAGAGGCCTGGCCATGCTCAGGCCGGATGTGCTGAGACCGGGTGCCAGCATGCCCAGTGGGAGGAGTGCAGTGCCCTGTCCTGGAGGCCAAGCCAGGCCCAGACCTCTTACCCCCTGCAGAGGCCCACTGTGTCTGACTGCCAGGCTGGACACCGGATCAGGCGTTTGGTGACATGGGGACAGAACCCTGCGCCTGCTCTGAGCCACCTGCCCAAGATGGTTCCTCTGGCTGCAGATGAGGAAATGAGCTCGGAGAGGGGCCGGGCATGGAGCCCAGGTCTGTCCTCGCTGCAGCTGTGTCACCACGGGGTGCAAAAGGGGAAGGAGCCTGACCTAGTGCCATGCTTATTCTGTTATTTGTTTTCCCTCTTTATTATGAAAGTTTTGAAAAATGTGCAGCCATAGTGAAAGTGCAGTGAGCCCTGGTGCGTCACACAGCCCTGCGGGTCCGCCCTGTGTGTCCCCCAAGCCTGCTTCTGAAGCACATCCAGAGGTTGTTTCATTTTGTCCATAAGTTCATGTCTGACAGATACAGACTCTTTAAAACAAAACCATGATACTGCACCACAACTAGAAATAAATCAGAACAGTTCCTTAATGTGACACCCTCCGGTCACTTGTCACATTCCTCCAAAGGGCTCCTCATTTCCAGCAGCTTTCTCGAGCTGAGCCCTGGCCAACGTGGCCGAGCCCAGCCCGTGAGCTGCGCTTGCAGCCGCCCAGTCCTTTGGCAGCAGGACCCCGGCTCCTACAGCCTAATGCGCAGGTGGACCCATGGGCTGTGGTGGACTCTGGTTTGGACTTTCAGCGGCATCTTGGGGAGGTGCCAGTGTCCAGTCCGCCTCTGCAAGTGCCGCCCCTGTCTAGGCGTAAAGGTGTCTCCGAATCACGCTGGCACCGGGCTTTACCCGTCCCTCCCTCTGCTCCTTCCCGTGGCCATGCTGACGTCTGTGATGTCACTGTGTTGTCACCCACACCGTAACTCCTGAGAGTGGGACAGCAGCCACGGCGTGTATCCCAAAGACGCCAACAGCCATCGTCTGCTGAGGGTTTAGTGCTAACTTGACACACAGATTCACTTCTCTTTTCCTTTTTTTAGGGAGTTTTGTAAATTGTGTTTTGTTGCAAAATCACAAAGGAAATGTCCAGGAGTGCCCGGCTGCCCCCAGGGCATGGGTGGCCAAGCTCCCACTCTTCCGCTGTTGGGTAAACAGGAGGGAGGGGGTGAGTCCCGCTCTGCGGGGAAGTTCACTGGCGGGCGAGCCAGGGTCTCCAGCTCTGAGCTGCAGGACTTGCGCATCACTCCTGGCCTGAGTCCTTGCGCCTGCCTTGCTTGGCCCTGGGGAGCCTGGGCCTCAGTGTCCTGTGATTGACGGGGCTCGCGTGGGGAGCTGGTGGCCAGTGGTGTGGGGCAGGGAGGCCTCAGTCTCACCCACAGATCATTTAGGTCCATTGGAGCCCCTGACGGAGCCCGAGGTACACAGAGCCCCACGCGTGGCCCCAGGGCTCCAGGTGAGGATGCGCTTCCTGTGTCTCCTCAGGCCTCACTCATCGGTGTCGGGAGCTGCTGCCCAGCCATGGAGGGGGAGGAGGAGCAGCCACCTCGGGAGGTCAGAGGTCTGGGCTGGGGTGCTGGGGGCCTGCTTCTTGAACAACCTCGGGCTCAGGGCTGGGCCAGCTGCTTAGCAGAGTGTGGGGTCCCGGAGGATACCCCCTCCTTGTTGTGGCCTCCTAGGGTCACTCTGGCTGTTACTGTGCATAAAACATCTTGTGTTTTCTGTGGTGTTCCTGGGTCAGTTGAGGGAGCCCTGGGGCAGGGTGCCCTGGACGAGGGCTGCGTACAAGGTGATTACCACAGACAGACTTTTAGTCGTGGGAGTATATGGCCCCCAGGGCCTGGGAGTTCCCAGGGGCTGTGGAGCAGCTGCACGAATCCTGGGCAGGCCTGTCAGGGCAGGTGGGTGCCCTGAGCCTGGGCAGGCCCGGAGAGGGTGGGCATCTAACTCAGACACTCTCCTCCCCTCTGCAGGCTGACACGGAACCTGTTGTGATGTCGGGGGCCTCAGACGTGGTGCCCAGGGTACTTTCTGGAGAACCCCAGAACCTGTGTGCGTCCTCCTAGGATCACTCGGTGCTGGGCAGGAGGGTGGGCTGCTCTCTGGCTGGCAGGGGCTCGGACTGGGTGACCTCCCAAGTTTGTGGTGAACCCTAGCCCACCCGGGCTGTTGGGAGGGATCGAGAATGAGTGGGGTGAGCGGAGCTGCAGCAGAGGCCCTTCCTCAGGGCAGGAGGGCTGGTGCTCCCGAGCTGCCCTGGAGCCCCTTGGCCCTGCACAGCCTCCCTGGGTGCTCCGCTCCTGGCGGGTGCTGAGTTTGCCAAGGCCCAGCCCGCTTTCCTCAGGGTGGGGTCTGGTCAGATGGCGCCGTGCCCAGTCGCACACTGTAGTGAGCGAGGACCAGTGGCTTTGCATGCACGCGGCAGCTCATCCAGGCTGGGAGGGACCCCCTGTGGACAGTGCTGCTTGTTGGCACCATCTGGGTTCCAGGGTGCATGTGGCCCCCACCTGGCACCCTTGCAGTCCTGAGAGCCTGGGAGCCAAGGGGCTCTGTGGGCGGGTGTCCCCAAGCTGTGCCTTGCTGTCCTTGCAGCTGACGTGGATGCTTTCAACCTGCTCCTGGAGATGAAGCTGAAGAGGCGGCGAGAACGGCCCAACCTACCGCGCACCGTGACAGAGCTGGTCGCCGAGGATGGGAGCAGGGTGTACGTGGTGGGTACAGCCCACTTCAGTGATGACAGCAAGAAGGACGTGGTGAAGGTGAGGCCCGTCATGCGGGTCTGACCCCAGGCAGGGCCATGCCCCTTTCTGTAAGCCTCCTGTTGCTGGGCCACTACACCAAGGCCCCTCAACAAGGAGGTTTCCCGTTCTACAGGCCCTAGGCTCAGCCGCATGCGGGTTTTCTTTTTAAGGACAAGTGTACCTATTTTGCAACTTCCTCTTTTTAGTTGCTTAAAGAACTGAGTTGTCACCACAGCAGATAAGTTGGCCCTGGGGTTGCCGGGGGTGGGCCTCTCGGGCCTGGCCTGGGCTCTGCCCACAGGGTCGGGGTCAGGGTCAGCGCTGAGGGCAGGGCACCAGGGCATAAGCCGCGTGTCTGTTACAGACCATCCGAGAAGTGCAGCCCGATGTGGTAGTTGTGGAGCTCTGCCAGTACCGCGTGTCCATGCTAAAGATGGACGAGAGCACGCTGCTGCGGGAGGCCAAGGAGATCAGCCTGGAGAAGCTGCAGCAGGCTGTGAGGCAGGTGCGCCCATCAGGCCGGCGGGTGGGCTGTGCAGCCACTCGGCCACCTCCCTAGTCAGCTGCACCCTGCCGAGCCCCAGGGGGACCTGGGGCCATGCTCCCTGCTCTGCCCACCTGTGAGCCCGAGGCCTCTGGTCAGCGCAGAGGTGCCCAGCCCACCCTGGGGCTTTGTCTGGTTGAGGACCCTTCACCCTGGCCCCTGGTGGAGGGGAGGCATTTGTTGGGTTTCGGACAAGGAAGGAAAAGGTAGACGATGCTTCATCCCCAAGGGAAGAGGCCGCAAAGACTCTGCATTTGCTGAGCAGATCTCTGGTGATGCGGGGCTGGTCTCAGTGCCATCCGACCTGCTTGCCGGCCCAAAGCATTACCCCCTCCGTGTCTCCTGCACGTGGGCCCCAGGTACAGGGCTGGAGTCAATGCACACCTATAGACACCCCGAGGGGGATATGGTCAGAGGAGTTGGGGTCTGGGCTGGAGGGGTGGGGGGAAAGGGGCGTCCACAGGGCAGAGGCCAGGCAGCCAGTCCATGACAGTGTGGCCCTGAGGCAGGCCTGCCTTGAGAGGGTTGTCCAAAGGGCTAAGGGACAGATAAAGGGCCAGGAAGGGCCTCGGAGTGTCCACTGTGGGCATGGGCGCCTGCTGCCAGGCCCTGCTGAATGTCAGCTCAGGGCCCTTGCTCCGCCCCTGGGCACAGAAAGCCATGTGCTCTGTGCTAGTGTAGCCGCTCACCCTCAGGCTCCCCTCTGCCTGCAGAATGGGGTCATGTCTGGACTCATGCAGATGCTGCTGCTGAAGGTGTCAGCCCACATCACCGAGCAGCTGGGCATGGCTCCTGGTGGCGAGTTCAGGGAGGCCTTCAAGGAGGTAGGTCTGGGCTCCGGGGGGTGCTCAGGGCTTGGGAGCTGCCCTGGGGCCTGAGGGTTCCCCAACCGACACCTGGCCTCTGCCCAGGCCAGCAAGGTGCCTTTCTGCAAGTTCCACCTGGGCGACCGGCCCATCCCGGTCACCTTCAAGAGAGCCATCGCTGCACTCTCCTTCTGGCAGAAGGTCAAGTTGGCCTGGGGCCTGTGTTTCCTGTCCGATCCTATCAGGTAGGGCTCACTTGGCGTCCTGGAAGACAGCCCTTTCTGGGAAAAGTGGCTAGTGGCTGGGGGATAACACGTAGAGTGCCCAGCCCACACCTGCTCTGGCCTGGCCTGCCGTGCAGCACATCCCTCTCACTCTGGGCCTAAGCTGCCTTGAACAAGGCCTTCCTGCCCCTTCCTTCCCCTGTGAGCCCAGACAAAGGGTGCCTAGGTCCCTGCCCTGGGTCAAAAGCACCAGCTTCCTCTTGGCCGCCCCATCCCTGCGGGGCTGGCAGCACGCCTTTCTGCCCCCAGCAAGGATGACGTGGAGCGGTGCAAGCAGAAGGACCTGCTGGAGCAGATGATGGCGGAGATGATCGGCGAGTTCCCCGACCTGCACCGTACCATTGTCTCAGAGCGCGACGTCTACCTGACCTACATGCTGAGGCAGGCCGCCCGGCGCCTCGAGCTGCCACGCTCCTCTGACGGTGACGGCCGGCCCGGGCGGGGGCTCCCTGGGGCCCTGTCGCTGCTAGCTGGGTGCTGACGCGTCGCTCCCCTGACAGCCGAGCCCAGGAAGTGCGTGCCTTCTGTGGTGGTGGGCGTCGTGGGCATGGGCCACGTCCCCGGCATCGAGAAGAACTGGACCACTGACCTCAACATTCAGGAGATCATGACGTGAGTGCCGCCTGCCCACCCCTCGCGCTCCCCAAGCACAGAGCCAGGCTGGGGGGCTGGGCTGGGGCTGGGGGGGGGCACATGCCCTCGAGCCAGGCCCAGCCCACCTTCCCTCCCCCAGCGTGCCCCCGCCGTCCGTCTCCGGCAGAGTGTCCCGGCTGGCCGTGAAGGCTGCCTTCTTAGGCCTGCTGGGCTATGGCCTGTACTGGATGGGGCGCCGTGCCGCCAGCCTGGTCCTGTCACTGCCCGCCGCCCAGTACTGCCTGCAGAGGGCGTCCGCAGCCTGGCCGCACAAGTAGGAAGGACAAAGAGAGCCACCATGTCTGTTGGGGCCACACGTGGCCGCTCCTGTGTTGCAGCCGAGGGGCGCGGGGGCCGGCCCCCTGAGGAGCTTCTGGGTGCCACCCCCTGTGGGGGTCCAGGCCCAGCCTCCCCTGCCCTCCCCCAACCTGCCCAAATAAAGAATTATTTAACTGCTCAGAGCTCAGGCTTCCCAGCCAACCCTCCCCCTGCAGGGGCCGTTCACAGGGCTCAGGGGCAGCAATGGGACAAGCTGGTGGGGAGGGGCTGAGGCACACGCCACCCCTCTTGCCCTCGGGCCCAACCTCACTGTGCCTTCTCACGGGCCAGCGGCAGGAGTGCCTGGCCCGGGAGCATCTTGTGGTGGGTTCCGGGCCGGTGGGTTCTGGGCCATAGGTTCGGGGCTGGCACATCTGGGAAGGGCTGGATCGCCCCATGCAGCCCTGGCGTGGCTCCCGGGAGCCTGCCTCCCAAAAGGGCAGCTTGGCCAAGCTTGGCAGCCTGGACCTGCACCAGCACAGGCTCCGCCTGCAGAAACTGGGGCTTTGGCTTTTAAAAATGACTGAACTTTTTTTACTCAGGTAATTTTAACTTAAAAGAAAACAAACTGAAGCAAATGTCAGGAAATACTAGCCTTAAATCTGGTTGGGACAAAGAGGACATCTTTTTCTTGGGATCTCAGTCCTGAGAGGTTGAGTGTGTGGGAGGGTCAGCTTTGGCAGTAGGGCCAGGCTGGCCTCCGGATGCTGCCCTTCCAGCTGCCCCCTTGGTCGCCTCCAGCCAGTGGGGGATCCAGGTCTGCCGCCCTCTCAGTGTGAGCCTGCCTGGGCTGTGGGCAGTTGAACTTGCTTCCTGTGCCTCTGGCAGGGGGACCCGGGAGTCACCGTGGTCCTCAGTGGATGGATGGCGTGTCTGCCAGTTTGCAGTTGTGTCAGCACGTGCCCACCACCCTCCCGCTGGCCCACTTCTGGTGGTCCAGACAAGCCCAAGGTTGGGCTGGTCCCACACAGCACTTCCGCCCCAGTCGTCACTTGTGTGCGCAGTCAGTCGCTCCTGGTTGTCTGTTTACGACATTGCATCTGTGCAGCCCGTCTGGGGCCCAGGGCCACATTTGATTGTTTGTGTTGATTCCATGTCTGACCAAATCAGGTGAAACCCATGGCCGTGAGCTGGGCTAGGGAGCCTTGGGCTGGCTGGACCATGTCCTTCCTGTCATTCACACGCTCGTGTATGCGTTCCTTAGAAACTGAAATAAAATCTTATTTTAGAAGCTCCTGTTTTGTGAAATGTGTGGAACCTGGACTCAAGTGACAGGGAGGGGGTTCTCCCCTGGACCATGGTGCGGAAGGGCAGCAGGGGCAACAGGCCTGGGCTGGGTGGCAGGATGCTGACGGTGCTGCCTTGGGTCCTGGGGGACTTAACCGCCGCCACCTGCCTCTCAGCACAGGATACAGGTCCTGGGGCCCTGGCACCTGCCCATCCCAAGCATGGACCCTGGCCCAGCGAGGGCACCAGCCAGGGAGAAGTGTACTCAGAGGAGCCCCCTGCCCTCACCCTGCTCAGCCCCTGACCCTGGCATGCGACCCAGGCATGCAGGAGGGGAGGAGGCGGGGTGAGCCCAGTGGCCTGAACAAACTGCTCTGTAGGGACCAGCAGCTCAGGTCCACCCAGAAAGAGGACAGCGAGCCCCAAGGTGGCTTGGGCCTTCCCATGGGCACAGAGGGTGGCTGGGAGCATGGGGGGCTCGGCTAGCAGGGTTGCAGGGTGGGCTCTTCCTCCATGTCTGCCTCCCAGGGAGCCTGGCCCCCCACCGTGCAGGGTCTCCTTGCTCTCTGCCTCTCTGTGTCCCAGGTCAGCTCCATGGTGCAGCTTCGAAGGTTGGTAAGAGGGGCCAGTGGGCTGGTGGATCTCACTAGCCTGAGGTAGGCTGAGGGCTCCCAAGGCTGCCCCTGACGAATCTTCTCTCCACAGGTCCAGCTGGTGTTGCTGGGACCCCGAGGTCTGGCAGTGCAGGGTAGGACAGGGAAGGGCAGGCTGGGCACAGGCTGGGCAGCCTCTGACCTGTCACCTGCAGGTCTGCATCCAGCAGGCCTCACTCCCTATGAGGACCAGCCTGGGGGAGAGGCAGACGAGGACAAGGCCCCGCTCTAGTCTCATGTTAGGGGGGGCAAGCCGGACTTGGGGCAGCCCCCAGACCACTGCTGGGCTGGGAGGAGCAAGGCAGGGAAGTCAAGGCAGACCCTCCAAGGGCAGCAGGTGAGGTCCGTGTTGGACCCATCGGGGGAGAGGTGGTGTCCAGGGACAGCAGGAGGAACTGGGAATTGAGGTCTGTCCAAGGGCTGGGGGCCATTAAATGCATGGAACCCAAGGGACAGCCACTTCTGAAAGAGAAAAGGCCTGAGGCTGGTGTGGCCCAAGGTGAGGGGATAGCGGCTGCTCGTCTGCTTGGACCACCTTGTTGTAGCTTGTCCGCTGGACTGTCGCAGTGGCTCTGCAGGGGCTCTGGTTCTAGTCACTGGAGAGCACCACCCCTTCCCAGGTCCTGACCCCTCCTGGCCTGCAGTTCCCAGAGGAAAGGACTGCTCTCAGATCTGGGTGGAGGACCACAGGGCCCCCAGTGGCGTGTACACCAGCCAGCCAGAGGGAGCCAGCACCCCTTTCAGGTGAGCAGCCTGCAGCGTGGGGGGTCCAGGAGATACTTTGTGTTTGTTGCTGTGGCAAAAACAAGATGTTACTGTTTGAGGTTGGCAGGGGAAGGGCCAGGCCAGGCAGTGCTGGTGGGGCATCGGCTATGGCAACTGGCCTTCTGTGTCCATCCTCAGACCACACCTGGGCACAGAGATGTTGGCTGAGTGTCGGTTATGGTCAGGAAAGGCCGGGAGAGACCTAAATGTCCACCTCTAAGGGAATCAACAGAGAGTGATGCCCAGGATATGATCTGAAGTGAAAAAAGGAAGCTTACACAGTGAGGAATAAATGAATGTCCAACTCGGGAGGCAGCCCCATGGCCTGGGGAGTTTCTGGGAATCTCCACCTATATTTCTGAGAATTTGAATTTATTACAGTGCAAATTTTTCTTACATTGACAAGCAGAAAAACAAGATTTCAATTTCAAATAAATAAAAAGTGCTTAGGAGAGCGTGGGCAACCTTCTCTCAGACAGGAAGGAGCAGGCCTGCTTGGACCTGCCTGGGCGCTGCCAGAGCAGGAGGCCCTTGACATGACTGCCGTGCCCCAGGTTTCCTGTGACATGCACATGGATGATGGCTAGATGGTGACTCAGAGTCAAGACTCTGGACTTAGAGAGGTGCTGGCAGTACAAACAGGGCTTTGGAGACTTGGAGGCAGGAGGGCCGTGCTGCCTGTGGGACACGGGTGCAGCCAGGTGCCCCAGTGCCTTGTCTTTGAGGGCACCACCATGTCCTGCAAGGCTTATGCCTGCAACGCATGGGCAGCCAAGCCTCATTAAATGTTCAAGCCCTGCTGTCCACTTGTCTTCCTTGTGGCTTGGGATGGGGAGGGGCCGAGGCTAGCTCCTGCCCAGCCTGGCCACTTAGACCCTGCACTGTCAGCGGCACCTGCCTATCCAGGAGGCCATGCAGCCCAACAGTGAGGCCAGAGGCAAGGTCACCAGGGCTGACCTGCTGGAACCCTTGGTACCTACCAGGTGTCCCGTCTGGCTGTGAGCTCAGTGAGGGCAGCCCAGCAGGGCACAGGGCCTGGTACTCACAAGGCCTCCATAACCCAGTCTCACCAGATTCCAGAGTGTGGGTAAGACAGTGGGCAGAGGGGGTGAGGAGATGGGTCAGGAGGGTCTGGGGAAGAGGGGTGGGGTAACACCAGGTCAGGCTGGGTCTCCTAGGCAGTTACGAAGGAGGCTGGGAACAAAGTCTCTGTCAGCAGGCCGGGTGGAGAAGACCTCAGATAGGCCCAGGGGGAAGGGATGCTGTCAGGCTGCAGGAGGGCACTCCAGGGTGCCAACCACCTAAGGGACCTCACCATGTTGTCTCCCTCATCTGTGTGACCTCCTGGCTGCGCTCCTCCTGACGCCACGCAGAAGGTGGTGTCATTGTCTATCTCAGGCATGAGGACCCTGAGCTGAAGAGGGGTTGAGGGGTTCCCCGAGGTCACACAGCTGGCAAGGGCAGAGCTGGTTCACAAGAGGTCTGGGAAGCCCACTTTGTGGCCCTAGGAGAAAGTTCTGAGCAGCTCCCTGAAGTTAAGTGTAGACTCGCGGGGCTGCTGGAATACAGGGTAGCCCCAGCCAGGAGGGAGCGCATGTGTTGGTCAGGAGTCTCAGGCCCAGCTACGAGGGTTTGACCTGGAGCCAGGTGGGGGAAGGGTTTGGGACCATCCCCCTCCTCAGGACCCCTGTGCTCCACGCAGGCATCAGCAGTAGGCTCAAGGGCGCTCTGCAAGGCTCGTCTGACCCGAACCCCTGAGTCATTCTGCCACACTGATCCCAACTCCTCACTTGGGGCCGGCCTTCAAGGCCAGGCTTGGCCACCAGCCCCTGCACCCACCCTAGCCTCCTGGGCATCTATGGGGATTTCTCTGGGCCAGGCGCTGTTCTAGGGGGCAGTAGCCCCCAGATCATCAAGGCTCCTGCCCTCCCAGAGCGTGGGGAGGAGAGACACAGAAACAAGAAAATAAGGGAATAAGCCATTTCAGAGAGAAGTGCTGTGCCAGGAAAACCACCAGGTGGCATGAGGCGCTGACGTGGACAGGGTAGCAGTGGATCCGGGCCCCGCGAGGAATCCAAGCAGAGGGAGCGCGGGAGCCCCGGCCCCGCACGAGGGAGGCGCCAGCGGCCCTGCTCCTCTAGGCTCCTCCCGGCCCAGAGCCGTCCCCGCCGGCCCTGCCGGATCCGCACAGACACGTTCTTTCCCTCCGGTCCCGGGCGCGGTGCAGCAGAGGACGATCCCGGGCAGACTCCAGCGCGGCGAGGGCGGACAGCCCTCGGCCCACGCGAGTCCCCCGGGGATGTCACAGCCTTAGTGCCAGGTGTGTCCCGGGCCGGACCTCGGGGACCTGATGCTGTCACCCTAGAAGTGACAACCGCGGAAGTGGACAGACGGACACCGCAGCCAATGAGAACCAGGCTTCGGCGGGCGCGGCTCGCGCAGGCGCAGCTGCGGACACCGCCCCCCAGGCGATTGGGCGGCGCGGCGCGCGGGGCGGGGCTTCTGGTCGGGGCGAAGGGGCTTCCGTCGCAGCGGCGCCGCGGATGGCCGCGCTCCGCGTCGCGCTCCGGGGCTCGCTCTCGGCCGCCCGCGCCCGGTCC
>NC_060285.1:514093-516034 GCF_021613505.1 Equus quagga | reverse complement strand
GGCGCTGTCGGAGCCCGCGCTGGCGCTGCTGGGCCTGGGCGCGCCGCCCGCCGACGCCGCCGCCCGCGAGGCGCGCGAGGCCGAGGCCGCGCTCTTCTTCAGCGGGAACGCGCTGCTGCCGGGCGCCGAGCCCGCCGCGCACTGCTACTGCGGCCACCAGTTCGGCCAGTTCGCCGGGCAGCTGGGCGACGGCGCCGCCATGTACCTGGGCGAGGTGTGCACGGCGGCCGGCGAGCGCTGGGAGCTGCAGCTCAAGGGCGCCGGCCCCACGCCCTTCTCCAGGTGGGTCGGGGCCGGGGCCGGGGCCGGGGCCGGGGCCGGGGCGGGCTGAAGGCTGGAGGGCCGCCCACGCCCGTGGTGGGGCGGCGAGCGTGCCCGCAGAGCCCTCCTCCCCAGTTGGGTGTGAGATGGAACTCCGGGGAAGTTCGATCTAGGGACGTAGAACGTGAGGGTGGCAGCGTTCTGGGGAAGGGACCAGCTCGTGCCGAGGCCGTGAGGCCAGAACAAGAGAACAGGAAGGAGGTGCTGTGGCCACGGGGCCGCCTCCTCTGCTGACCTGCTGCTGCCGGGTGCCCCTGACCTCTCTGACCCGCTCAGCGCCGGGGATCCTGCTCCTGTCGGCGGAGTGTCTGATCCCCCGGCGCTGGCAGCCGCCCATGCTCTCTGCTGGTAAACAACCCGAGAACTTGGGAGCCACTCCTGCAGTAAACGGTCATGCTTACTGAGCGTTCAGCAGCCGCTGCCCACGGCAGGCGGGTGACTTGCCAGGCAGCCTCACGGACAGCACGTGCCTTCCTCTAGTGCTGGGTGGGCAGCCTGCTTCTCTCCAGCACCCTTGGCATGTTCTTGTCCACTCACAGATGATTGCTGTGCCCTCAGTGCCCTGGATGGGTACAAGGCCCCTCAGTCCGCACTCCCAATGCCTGTTCTCCCAGGCACAGGCTTCCAAGCACTCCTGGGCCAGCCGTGTTGTAACCCGATCCAGCAGGGTGCTCTTCCTGTGGGTGGCCTGCTTGTCAGCTGCAGACGGTGCTGACGGTCCATTTTGCTCTTTTCCACTAAACAGTTCATATTTGTTAAATGCTTGTTGAATGGCTAAAAAATTACACCTAAGTTGGCAGATTATGTTCAAAGAAATCTTGACAGCGTGTCTCTCCTCCGGCCACTCCCCTGTGCTCTGACCTCCCCTCCCTCCAGGACTGACCATCTCTCCCTGCACAGCGCCCCCCACCCCCACCAACACCATCTCAGATCCTCAGAATAACTGGTTCTTCCTCATCTCCCAGTCTTCAGACTTTTCTGTCTGTCTCTGAAGTTCCCTGAGTGAAGCTTGGCACCCCTACCACCGCCTGGAACAACCTGCTCAGGACTGTGCCCTGGTGGCCGAGGGGAGAGTGTCTCCCCTTGGAGTGACATGTAAATGCTTCTCACCACGGGGTCTGCTCTTCCTTGAGCATTTTAAAACTCAAGTCTTCAGTATAAAAAATGACTTCCAAGAGCAGATTCTCTAACAGAAAGGTTCATCTTTATAACTGGCAAAAATAAATTGTCCAAATGAACACATAAAGTTTAAAGTCTGTGTTTCCATACCTGAGGTCTGCTAGAATATTTTTTCCTTTAAAAGAAAGGAATCATTTGATTCTTACTCAAGTTTGTGCCACCCTCCACCCCACCACCATGTGTCCTGGGGTCTCCAGCCTCAACGAGACTTGAGGCTGAAGTCCAGAGTGTCCATGAATGGCTTAAGGCCAGTTGCTGCTGGAGTCCCCAGGTGTGGGTTTTGGGGGATAGGCAGGTAGCTTCTTGCCTCTGCCTCCTGCCTGCCGTGGGATTTGGGATTCCATGACAGGCCTCTCCTGGCAGGTGCAGAGGAGCTGGTCCTTAGCTGGGTCCATCGCAGGCACAGAAGGGACTGTTGTTACGTGCCCTGTTGGCTCTGTG
>NC_060285.1:462364-513993 GCF_021613505.1 Equus quagga | reverse complement strand
CTGAGGCCCTTTTATCCTTGCTGTGTAATCTTTGTTCAGTTCTGGCTTCTGCTTTGGCAACCTCGCCCTGGGCAGGAAGACAGGCCGCTTGTTTTCAGGATCATTTTTACCAGATTCAAGATTAGCTTGGGCAGTGCTGGCTTCCTGCTGAACAACATGAAGTTTAGCTGTGCTGAGAAGTAATTCCCAGGGCCGGGGGTGGAGGGAGTGGCATTTGAGGACAGGTTATCCTGGCACAGTTCCTCGGACAGACTAGAAGGAGGTGAGTGGCGTGCAACTGTGCACTCAGGGTCACACTGGCCAGAGGCAGGCACACTCACCCTGCCAAGAGCCCTGGGTGACTGCCAGGCCTGGTTTCCAGAGGCATCGCTCTGGGGTGAGCCATACTCAGGGTCCCAGGTAAGGGTGAGGTAGGAGGCCGAGATCCATCCCCACACACGGAGGCCTGCGGAGCCCCGAGTGCCAGTCTGGGTCTGGTCTTGACTGACTGTGGGCCTGGGCCCCAGCACCCAGGCTCACTCTGGGCCCAGGTCTGGCCTCTTCCTGGCAGAGGCTGTGTGCAGCAGGGCAGCAGGCACCCTCACTCAGCCTTGGAGTCCTTCCAGGCAAGACAGAAGTTGTGCTCATCACCTCCCCATGTATTTTTGTTCTTTCCCTAGAGAGCTTTCTAAGTATCGCAGGTGCCTTCCTGCCTGGGAGAGCACTGGGATACTGCTGTGTCCCGGGCTGAGCTGGGAAGGCAGGCCTGACTCCAAGTGCGAAATCCAAACTTACTTTGTTGGTGTGTTTGCTGGATGGGGGCTCTTACAGGCCAAAGGGTCCAGCCCCCCATCTGATAAGGAGGGGCTGAGGACATGGCTCCTGCGGGCCCGCTGTTCTGGCTGTACCACTTTCCTTTTTTAATATTAAAGAATAGTAGCATCTCCAGTCCTGCACATAAGAAGCTTGGAAGTCACCAGTCCGTCCTAATGACAAGTAAAAAGCTGAACAAACTGCAAGCTGAGCAGCTCTTCTTCGATCCGTCAGAGAGTTGAGGTCCCAAGGCGAACCCTGCCCCACACTGGAGAGGCCAACAGGTGGATACAGACAATCCTAACTTCCCGGGGCAGAAACCCCCGCAGGATCCTTGCCCTGAAATAATGAATCGCTGGAGGCTCAGTGTGGACAACTCAGTTAAAAACTCCAAGGGGACCCCGTCATAAGGGGTCTCCACTTTCCTACAAGGTTTATCTCCTGGAATTCTACCAGGTGCTCACAGTGAATACTGGAGAAAAATCCCTTGCGCTTCTGGCAGGGAGAGAGGAAAAGGAACCATTTGAAATAAACCACAGCACTCTGTTCCTAACGAGGCAGCCCTCAGGGGAAACTGTTGAACCAGACCCTCAGTGACCTGGGGAAGGGAAGTACCCAACTCCAGACCCCTCCCACCTTCCTGTCCCACCTCGAGGGGGATGGCTGAGCAGTATGATAGACATCCACAGTGCAGGGGCCTAGGCTAACTCAGAGATGCAGGCCCAATCGTAGGGCTGTAGGACACTCCCTCCCCCACACCTGTGCTCACCGCTTCATCAGTAAAGGTCTCTTTACAGCAGTTCCTTTACCCAGTACATCATGCCTAGCCATTGAGAAAAAATTACAAGACCTACTAAAGGCAAAAAACACAGTCTGAGGAGACAGAGCAAGCATCAGAACCAGACGTGGCAGGGGTGTTGGAATTATCAGACCAGGAGTTTAAAACAACTATGATTAATACGACAAGGGCTCTAATGGTGAAAGTAGGCAACATGCAAGAACAGATGGGCAGTGTAAGCAGAGAGACGGAAATCCTAAGAAAGGGCCAAAAATAAATGAAAGCAATTTCTAGCAAAAACACTATAGTGGAATTGGAGAATGCCTCTGATACCACTCGTAAGCATACTGGTAGACTGGACACGGCTGAGGAAAGAGTCTCTGAGCTTGAGAATACCTCAGTAGAAACCTCTAAAGATGAAAACCAAAGAGAAAAAAGACTGAAAAAAACGGAACAAACTATCCAAGAACTGGGGACAACAGCAAAGGCTGTCACGTGTGTAATGGGGATACCAGAAGGGAGAAAGAAAGGAATATTTGAAACAGTAATGACTGAGAATTTCCCAAAATTAATGTCAGACCCCAGACAGATCCAGGAAGCTCAGAGAACACCAAGCGGGACTAATGCCCAAAGTTACTACATGTCGGCATGTCAGTTTCAAACTACAGAAAAGAAGAAATAAAGAAGAAAACGTGAAAGAAGCTAGAGGAAGCAGACACCTTCCCTACAAAGGAACCAAGGTAAGAACTACATCCACCTTCTCAGAAACCATGCAGGCAAGGAGAGAGTGGAGTGAAATATTTAAGATGTTAAGGAAAAAACCCCAACAACCTAGAATTCTGCACCCTGCGAAATTATGCTTCAAAAGTGAAGGAGAAATCAAGACTCTCTCAGACAAAAATTGAGGGAATTTGTTGCCATTAGACTGCCTTGCAAGAAATGTTAACGGAAGTTCTTTAGAGAGAAGAAAAATGATACAGATCAGAAACTCAGATCTATGCAAAGGTAGAGCACAGGAGAAGGAATAAGTAACAGTAAAATTAAAACATTTCTTTTTCTTAATCTAGCAGATACCTGTTCTAAATAATAGTAGCAACGCTGTATTCGACTGTGCGTGGTGATGTATACATGTTCCTGTGTGTGCTGATGTGCAAGCGAAATGAATGCCAGCGAGGATGCAAGGGGTGGGTGGGAGGGACCAGGGCGGTTCTGTTATTATGAGTATCACACTACTGGTGAGCTAGGCTTGGCTTAGTGTAAATGTATATGGCAAACTCTAGGACAGCCACTTAAAAAAAAGTTTTAAAAAAATATATAACTGATATGCTGGGAGAGAACTGATGAGAAGAGAGAAAATGCAACCACAAAATGTTCATTTAAAACCACAAAAGGCAGAAAGAGAGTGAAAAGATAAAAGTAGAGGACGGGAAGGAATGTGCGTGTGAACCCTATTCTCAGTCATTACAATGAGCGGCAGTCTGTGCACAACAGTTACAACGGAAGAGGTGGTCAGAGTGGATCAACAAACAAGACCCAAGTGGATGTTGTCTCCAAGATACCCACTTTAGATATAAAGATAGATGCCAAGTAAAAGTAAAGCGATGGAGGAAGATCACCACGCTGACACTACCCAGAAGAAAGCAGGAGAAGCTATATGGATTCCAGAAAGAGGGGACTTAAGGCAAGTTATCAGGGATAAAGACGGGCATGATGTAATGATAAAGGGGTCAGTTCTCTAAGACGACATAAGAGTGCTTACCATGTCTGTGACTAACAACGGAGGCTCCAAGTGGGTGAGGCAAAAACTGATGGAACTGTGAGGAGGAACTGACGAGTCCTCCCTCATAGCTGGAGACCTCAGCACCCCTCTCAGAAGCGCACAGACCCAGCAGACAGGAAGTCACTAAGGACAAAGCTGCATCCAACGACTGGGTAGAATGGACGTCTGTAGACTGCTTCAGCAACAACAGAACACATGTTCCTCTCAGGCCCACGTGCAACACTCACCAAGACAGACCATATTCTGGGCCATAAAACACACTGTAACAAATTTAAAAGAATAGAAATCATGCAAAGTATGCTCACAGGCCACAATGGAATTAAACTAGAAATCGATAACAGAAAGATGGCTGGAAAACCAAAAAATACTTGGAGATTACACTTCTAAATAACAGTCAGAGAAACCTCAAGAGAAATTTTAAAATATTTTGAACTAAATAAAAATGAACATACAACTTAAAATTTGTAGGCTGCAGCAAAAGCAATGCTTTGAGGGAAATTTATAGCAGTAAATGCATATATAACAGTAAAGAAGAAAGATCTAAGGGCTGGCCCCATGGCCTAGTGGTTAAGTTCAATGTGCTCTGCTTCCGCAGCCCAGGTTTGTAGGTTCAGATCCCAGGTGTGGACCTACACCACTCATCAGCCATGTTGTGGCGGTGTCTCACATGAAAAATAGAGGAAGATTGGCATGGATGTTAGCTCAGGATGAATCTTCCTCAGCAAAAAAAAAAAAAAAAAAAAACCCAAAACCAGTCATCTAAGCTTCCACGTTAGGAAACCAAAATAAAGAAGAACAAATCAAATCCAAAGTAAGCGGAAAAAAAGAAATAATAAAAATCAGAGCCGGAGTCAATGACACTGAAATAGAAAATAGAAAATCAGTGAAACCAAAAACTAGTACTTTGAAAAGATCAATAAAATCAATAATTCTCCAACCAGGCTAACTAAGAAAGAGAAGACACAAATTACTAGTATTAGAAGTGAAAGAGGGGACATCATACAGATACAAGGGATATTAAAAGGCTAATAAAGGAATATTATGAACAACTCTTTGCTTACAAATTTGATAACCTAAATGAAATGGACCAGTTCCTGGAAAGACACAATCTGCTGAAACTCACACCAGAAGAAATGGACAATCTGAATGGCTCAGTTTCTATTAAAGAAATCGAGTCAACAATTAATAACTTTCCAAAACAAAATACCAAACCCAAATGGGTTCACTGGTGAATTCTATCAAACATTTGAAGAAATTATACCAATTGTCTACAACCTCTTTCAGAGGATAGAAGCAGAGGGAATACTTCCTAACTCATTCTCCAAGCCCAGCATTACCCTAATACCAAATCCAGACAAAGAAAATGCAAGAAAGGAAAACTACAGACCAATATCTCTCGTGAACATAGATGCAGAAATCCTCAACAAAATACTAGCAAATCAAATCCAGCAATATGTAAAAAGAATTATACACTATGACCAAGTGGGATTTATTCCAGGTATGCAAAGCTGGTTCAGCATTAGAAGATCAATAGGGGGCTGGCCCCGTGGCCGAGTGGTTAAGTTCACACGCTCCGCTTCGGCCGCCCAGGGTTTCACCGGTTCGGATCCTGGGCATGGACATGGCGCCGCTCATCAGGTCATGCTGAGGCAGCATCCCACATGCCACAACTAGAAGGACCCACAACTAAAAATATACAACTATGTATCGGGGGGGCTTTGGGGAGAAAAAGGAAAAAATCTTTAAAAAAAAATCAATAAATGTAATCCATCAGATCAGGCTAGAGAAGGAAAATCACATGATCATTATCAGTAGATGCAGAAAATCCAACACCCCCATTCATGATAAAAAAGTTAACTAGGAATAGAGAGGAACTTTCTCAAATTGGTGAAGAATATCTACAGAAAACCTACAGCTGACATCTACTTAATGATGAGAACCTCAGAGCTTTCCACTGAGATCAGGAGCAGGGCAAGACGTCCCCTCTCACCACTGCTTTCAGCGTCCTACGGGAAGTGCCAGGAAGGTGGCAAGACGGGAATCAAAGGCATGCAGATTGGGATGGAAGAAATAAAGCTTTGTTCACAGATCAGCTGTGTAGAAAATCTCAAAGAAATAAAAAAATGAGCTAATAAGCAGTTGTAGCAAGGTTGCAGGATGCAAAGTTACTATACAAAAGTCACTCACTTTACTATATACTGCAATGAACAAGTGGAGTTTGAAATTAAAAACAATACTAACACATAAAAACCTGCACACAGATGTTTACAGCAGCTTTATTCATAATTGCCAAAACTTGGAAGCAACCAAGATGTCCTTCAATAGGCAAATGGATAAATAAACTGTGGCACATCCAGGCAATGCAACATTATTCAGCACTAAAAAGAAATGAGCTATGAGGCCGTGAAAAGACCTGGAGGAAACTTAAATGAAAGAAGCCAGGCTGAAAAGGCGACGTGAGTATGATTCCAACTACACGACATTCTGGAAAAGGCAAAACTATGGAGACAGTGAAAGATCAGGGGTTACAGGGGAGGGATGAACAGGAGGGGCAGAGGGGCTTTTCAGGCAGTGAAAATACGGATACACGTCAGACATTTGTCCACACACTTGGAATGCACATCAAGAGAGAACCCTCATGTGAACTGTGGACTCCACGTGATGCTTATGTGGTGGTGCAGGCTTATCAGTTCTAACAGCTGTGCCAGTGAGGTGCAGGCTGTCGATACTGGGGGAGGCTGTGCGTGTATGGGGGCAGGGAGTGTATGGGAAACCCCTGAACCTTCCGATCACTTCTGCTGTGAACCTAAAACTGCTCTGAAAAATAAAGTCTTAGACAAAAATAGAGGCTTAGTGTAAAAAAAAGTTGAAGCCACACAAGCCTGTGTGCAGTGGTCCGAGATCCTTCCCCTGCTACAAATAATGCTGTTGTGTATATTATCGTGAGAGTGTTTTTGTAAAATAAATTCATAAAATCAGAATTGCAGATTCACAAGTGTGCATGTGTAACACTTCGAGTGGGTTGGTCCTGTTGGAGCCTACATAGCCTTCACTGTCCTTGGCATTAGTCTGGCCTCCAGCCACAGACCAGGCACTCCGTGCTGTGCTGCCAGACCTGAGATGACGTTGGGGCTTATCAGTATCTAGTATCACCCAGATCAGATGTTTTTGCTGTGATGCTCACACTGCTTGTAAACTTGTTTTTAAAAAGCCTTTAGGCTGCTTTCTTTGAGTCCCTTCCATTTGCTGCCCGACCAGCGCAGTGACCTCTGTGTTTGATTTCAGACAGGCTGATGGTCGCAAAGTCCTGCGGTCGAGCATCCGAGAGTTCCTGTGCAGCGAGGCCATGTTCCACCTGGGGATCCCCACCACGAGGGCCGGGGCCTGCGTCACGTCCCAGTCCACGGTTGTGCGAGACGCATTCTATGATGGTAATCCAAAATATGAAAAGTGCACAGTTGTGTTGCGTATAGCTTCCACTTTTCTCAGGTAATGCCGGGGTCCTTCGGGCCTGTCTACACGCGTGCTTTATCCAGTGGTGGATTTGTGCTTAGGCAGCTGGAATGTCTGGTAGAGGCAAATGCACTGTGGTGACACACACGGCGGGACTTGGCCCCTGGCTGGTCCCCACAGAGCAGGAGGGACTGTCCGTGAAGTAGACGCTTTGCTCCCGCGGGGAGGGAGTTACATGGGAAAGGCACTGGGCATCTTCTGGGTCGGGACTCCCGTCCTGCATGTGGACAGCTGTGCTGAGCCTCCCACACTCGCTGTCCAGGCCCTTGTCACCACCGCAAGAGATGGGGGATGGAGCGGCAGCCACAGCCAGAGTGCTGCTGACCGGGCAGGGGTACCATGTGCACCAGGGAAGGGGAGCAGGACCTCGGGCAATGAGAGCTGGGTGCCCAGACGTGGGCTTCTGGGAAGGGGCACGTGCAGGGCTGCTTGTGGAGTTTGTGATGGGGAGCTGCATCAGACTCGCCGAGACAGGTTTCATGTTGCCACACGTAAGGGCTGTTGCCCGCCTGATGTGCTTCCTCGCTGCCCCGTCGTGCCTGGAGGCCTCTCTAGCTCTGTCTCTGGTGTGAGCCTGTTGGTCCTTGATGTCACCGTGCTGTCTGGCATCAAACACCTTTTGGTGCTGATCACCTGAACCCAGAGCTGGCAGGAGGCGGCTCTCGTGATCTTGTGGTTCTCCTGTCCGGTGGGCCCGGCTGACCCAGGCTGACCCTGTGCGTGTTGGGGGCACCCGACACACTGTCACCAGGCCGGTCCCCAGGTGTCTGCCTGCTGCCCACACCTGAAGCTGACGGCCCCTGTCCTCTGGGGAATGGGAGGAGCCAGGGTAGCTGTCAGCTTCATCCCGGGAGGCCCAGGGTTTCGCTCCACAGCAGCACCACTGGCATTTTGACCAGGTCATTCTTGCTGTGGGGCTGGCCTGTGCCTTGTAGGATGTAGGATGGCATCCCTGGCCTCTACCCAATAGTTGCTAGTGGTAACCCCAGTTGTGACAACCAAAAATGTCCCTAGACGTTAACTCAGGTCCCCTAGGGGCATAAGGACCCCGGTGCAGAACCACTGCTGACCGCTCACAGGCACAGCGTCCGTAGCAGAGCTGGCCTGCTCGTCTCCCCACTGCGGGACGCCTCTTGGAGTGGGAGGATGAGCAGAGCCCTTCTTGTCATCATGGAGTCAGGGTGGGGACAGCTGTGTGGCTCCTGGCCCTCCGCAGATGCCCTGGGCTGCCTGGAAGTTGGCCAGAAGTGATGGTCTGTACTTGCATCATTGAAGGGAGAGATGTTTTTGTTGGTTTTGTTTTAATCAAGGTATTCTTCCCACTATGGGCTGCAAGATTGAGCAGCCAGACTCCTTTCTTTTTTCTTTTTTTTTGCAAGGAGGTGGGGTCTTGTTTAACCTGTTGAAAACACGGGTCTTCCCTCCAGGTTCGGCTCCTTTGAGATTTTTAAGTCCACAGATGAGCACACGGGCCGCGCGGGCCCCAGCGTGGGGAGAAATGACATCCGGGTGCAGATGCTTGACTACGTGATCGGCAGTTTTTACCCCGAAATCCAGGCTGCTCACGCCAGTGACAGTGTACAGAGGAATGCTGCTTTCTTCCGGGAGGTAGGTGGGGGCTGCACACCCCCGTCCCTGCGGGCAGACGCCAGATGTCCCCACCACCACCCGCCAGTGAAGACGTGGTCAGTTTTGGCTGATGGACAGTGGTTTTCACTTGCTGTTCCTGCCCTTCTGTCTGAGTCGCCCTCCTGTCCAAACCCTCCTCACCACCTGCTGGCTTTGACCAGGGCTGACTTCTCAAAAACACTGTGTGGAGGGTCATGGGTCCTGGAACAAACCAAGGGTCACTTTGGTTTTTTTTGTTGTGGTTTTTCTAAGGAAGACTGGCCCTAGGCTATGCCATCTTCCTCTATTTTATGTGTGGGACGCCTGCCACAGCATGGCTTGACGAGCAGTTTGTAGATCCGCACCTGGGATCCCAACCGGCCAGCCCCAGGCCACCAAAGCACAACATGCGAACTTAACCTCCGTGCCAGCAGGCCGGCCCCTGAAGGATCACTTTGTTTGAGCGGCGCTGATGGGGCCCACGTGCTGCGCACGCCTGCCACGCCCAGCGGGGCCTCCGCCAGCAGGGGAACTTTGGAGGGAAGGATTCTCCCTGGGTGGGAGCCTGGGTGCTGGCGGGTGCTGGGCACCTTCTGCGTGGGGCCTGGGCTCACAGTGGCCCCAACCACACACACCTTAGCCAGCCCAGTCTCTCGATCCAGGGGAGTTGCTGACTGCCCTGGCTTGGGTCTGGGTCCCCCAGGGTGATCAGGTGTGGCCCCCATCCCACAGGCAGTGCAGGTGTCCCACTGTGACGTTTAGAGTGCAGGGGGGTGCTGGGCCTCACCTGGTCAGGCTCCGGGCCTGCAGCATCAGTGGTGGAAGCAGAGGAGGGGGCGGGGCCTGAGGCCTGTCTGCCTGGGGCTGGAGGGCCCATGGGGCATCGCTCTTTGCTCCAGAAGTGGGTGCCGAGCAGGAGTTTGTAGGGCCCCATCCTGCACTGGTCACTCCCCTCCCCCTACCTGCGCCACACTCTTTCTTCCTGTCCTTCATGTGGGTGTGTGCCTGGGCCGAGGGACGCCAGGAGGAGTGTTGGGGCTCAGCTCACGCCTGTGGCGGGTGACTTGGGCAGGTCACTCTGCCTCTCTGAGCTTCGGTCTCTGTCTGACTGAGAGGACGGTGCTGCCCAATTCCTGGAGCGTCCTCAGCCTGCATGAGGGTGGCATGTGTGAGCCGGCGTCTCTGGACGCTGGGCAGTGGGACCCTGGGTGTGGCCCTGCGTCTTGCAGGGCTCTGGCTGCCCCTGCGGTCAGTGTGTTCTCAGGAGGCCTGGGGCCTGTGCAGTGGGCTGGGCGGGGGGTGAGCAGCAGGCCTGGCAGCCGGACCTGGCCTGGGCATGTCAGCCATTTGAGCCTCCTTCCCCAAGGGCCAGGCTGGCCCGCAGGCACAGATTTTGCCTGGTAATCAGGCAACCTCCTCATTTCCACATAGTCGTCCAACTGGCCTGAGTCGTGGGATCACCAGGGTTCCCTGATGTTTTGGTTTGAATAAAAGCCAAAATCAGTGAGTATATAAAAGAGATAGACGGTGTATGCAGGGATTAAAGCCCACACATATTGACTCATCCAAAATACTTTTTCCTCCTTGAATACTCTTAAGCCTTCTCCCCATGGCTGAGTGTTGGTTGGGATGACAGGGCACTGGGACAGACCCCACAGATGTCACCGGAGAGTGAGAACTGCTCAGAGGAGCACAGCTTCAGGGAGGGGGAGGGCGGGGAGTGACCAGTGCCCGTCCTGCCACAGGTGACGCGTCGCACGGCCCGGATGGTGGCTGAGTGGCAGTGTGTCGGCTTCTGCCATGGCGTGCTCAACACAGACAACATGAGCATCGTGGGGCTCACCATCGACTACGGGCCCTTCGGCTTCCTGGACAGGTGAGCAGCCCGGGGCTGGCATGTGGGCCTCGTGCAGTCCTGCTGCCCAGCAGGGATGCTGCCGGGAGGGGCTCTGACAGTGGGCACCGTGGAAGGCCCTGTGACACATGCGGTGCTTCTGTCAGCGCTTTGTTCAGTGTGCAGTTCTCAGCAGCGCCTGCTGGGCCATCCCCAGAGGCAGGAGTCCCCTGGAGAGTTTTGAGCAGAGATGCATTTTTAAAAGGGTCCCTCCACTCCTGAGTTGAAAACGGACAAGAGGGGCAGGGCGGGGGCAGGTGATGAGCAGGAAGGGGCCGTGCCCAGCCAGGAGCATCCGCCCAGGGGCAGCGCTGGGCAATGTGGCTTCCCTGCTCCTGAGGTAGAGCCGTCAGGGCTGGTGGCTGATTGTTTGGGCAGGAGAGAGTGAAGGGCAGCTGCAGGGTCCTTGACCTGAGCCTATAGGGCCAAGGCCCCTGCCGGCCAGGGTAGGAGAGCAGCAGCCACACAGGCAGTGCCTTTGGGTGCTCCCTGGGGGCCTGCATCGTCTTCAACAGGTCCCCTTGAGCAACACCAAGGTTCTCTCACCCTATGTGGCAGGTACGATCCCGACCACGTGTGCAATGCCTCTGACAACGCGGGGCGCTACTCGTACAGCAAACAGCCCGAGGTGTGCAAATGGAACCTGCAGAAGCTGGCCGAGGCCCTGGAGCCCGAGCTGCCCCGAGAGCTGGGTGAGGCCATCCTGGCCGAAGAGTTTGACGCCGAGTTCCACAGGCACTATCTGCAGAAGATGCGCAGGAAGCTGGGCCTGGTGCAGGCCGAGCAGGAGGAGGATGCAGTGCTGGTGGCCAAGCTGCTGGAGACCATGCACCTGACCGGTGAGCATGGGCGGGTGCACACGCCACAGTGGGGGCTCCGTATTTTCGTTGTACTAGAATATACATAACGTGAAGTTTACCCTTTTAACCATTTCTCAGTGTATGATTCAGTGGCATCAGGTACATTCGAATTGTTGTGCAACCACTACCACCATCCATCTCCAGAACCTTCTCGTCTTCTCAAAATGAAAATATCCCCTTTAAACACCAGCTCCCTCCCCCGCCCCCCAGCCCCTGGAAACCTCTGTTCTACTTTTTGTCTCTGAATTGGATGACTCTAGGGACCTCATACCAGCGGATTCATATAGTTTTGGCTTATTTCTGGCTTATTTCATTGAACATACTGTCTTCAGGGTTCCTCAGTGTTGTAGTGTCAGGATTTTACTTCTTTTAAGGCTGAATATTCCACTGTCTGCGCCGACCACGTTTTGTTACCCATCATTTCCTCGTGCACACCTGGTTTTCACCCTTTGGCAATCGTGAGTAATGCTGCGGTGAAAGTAGATGTGCAGATATGTGTTTGGGTCCCTCTTTTCAGTTCCTTGAGGTATATACATTTAGGAGTGGAATTGCTGGATCATATCTTTAACTTACCTGAGTGCTCTGGCTAGAACTTGTTGTACTGTGTTGAGTAGAAGTGGCTAAAGTGGGCCCATTTGTTGGTTCTGATCCAGGGGAGAGCGTCCAGTCTTCTGCGGTTGAGCAGGATGTTACCGGTGAGCTTTTATCAAGTTGAGGAAGTTTCCTTCTATTCCCAGTTTGAGTGTTTTTCCATTTTGCATCGGCTGCAGCGATCATGCTGCTTTACTCCTTCGTTTATACCCTGTCCTGGTCTGTCTAAGCTGCTATAATAAATGACCACACTCGGGGGGCTTACACAACAGACATTTATTTCTCACAGTTCTGGAGGCTGGACGTCCGAGGTCAAGGTGTGGCCTGGTCGGGTCATTGGTGAGGGCCCTCTTCCTTGTTGACAGACACGGCCTGCGTGTCGGGTCCTCACAGGGAGGAGAGGAGGAGCCAGCGCTCGGGCCTCTTCTCGTAAGGGCACTGATTCCAGGATGAGGGCCCAGCTCATGACCTGCCCGCCTCCCAAAGACCCCAGTTCCAAATACCATCACACTGGGGATTTGGGTTTCAATGTACGAATTGCGGGGAGAAACAAACATTCAGTCCATGGAATATCCTTGCATTCTGGGGATAAATCCCACTTGGTCATGGTATATAATCTTTTTACTATACTGATGGTTTGGATTTGCTAATATTTTCTTGAGGATTTTTACATCTGTATTTACAAGGGATATTGCTCGGTAGTTTTCTTCTTATAGTATCTTTGTTTGGCTTTGGTATCAGGGCAATGGTGGTCTCATAAATGAGTTAGGAAGTGTTCCCTCCCACGTTTTGGGAGAATTTGAGGACTTGGTGTTAATTCTTCTTTAGATGTTTGGTAGAAACCACCAGCAAAGCTCTCTGGACCTAACTTTCTTTGTTGGGAAGTTTTCGGTTTTTTTTTTAAATTTTCCTTCTTCTCCCCAAAGCCTCCCTGGTACCTAGTTGTATATTTTAGTTGTGGGTCCTTATAGTTGTGGCACATGGGACACCACCTCAGCGTGGCTTCATGAGTGGGGCTGGGTCCATGCCCAGGATTCGAACTGGTGAAACCCTGGGCCGCCAAAGCAGAGCACATGAACTTAACCACTCGGCCATGGGGCCAGCCTCATGTTGGGAAGTTTTTGATCACTGATTCAATCTCCTTATTTGTTATATGACTATTTAGATAGTCTATTTCTTCTTGAGTCAGGTTTGGCAATTTGTGTGTTTCTAAGAGTTTGTCTATGGCATCTAAGTTGTCCAATCTATTGATACATAATTGTTCATAGTATTCTTAGTCTTTTGCTTCTGTGTAATCAGTAGTGATGTCCCTTCTGTCACTTCTGATTTTAGTTATTTGTGTCTTTTCTCGTTTTCTTTGTTACTGTAGCTAAAAGTTTGTCAATTTTGTTCATCTTTTCAGAGTCAACTCTTGGTTTCATTGATTTTCTCTTATTGTTTTTCTGTTCTCTATTTCATTTATCTCTGCTCTAATCTTTATTATTTCCTTCCCTTCTGCTAACTTTGGTCTTATTTTGTTCTTTTCAGATAAGGTTATTGATTTGAGATCTTCTCTTTTTTTCCCAAGTTGAAATATAATTGACATATAACATTATACAGGCATACCTTGGAGATGTTATGGGTTTGGTTCCAGACCACCACAATCAAGTAAATATCGCAATAAAGCAAGTCACATGAGTCTTTTGGTTTCCCAGTGCATATGAAATCTGTGTTTACACTATAGTCTGTTAAGTGTGCAATAGCATTATGTCTAATTACAAAATATTTTATTGCTAAAAAATGCTAACAGTCATCTGAACCTTCAGCAAGTCACTTTGTGCTGGTGGAGGGTCTTGTAAAAAACACACGATCTACAAAGCACAGTAGAACAAGGCATGCCTGTATTGGTTTCAGGTGAACACCTTGAATCAATATATGTACGTACTGTGAAATGATCACCACATATAGTTACAAATTTATCTTCTTGTGATGAGAGATCTGCTCTTTTCATGTAGTCATTTACAGCTATAAATTTCCCTACGAGTGTCGCCTTTGCTGTACCCCGTGTTTTGGCATGCTGTTTTCACTTTCATACCTCCTTCTATTTTCTAATTTCCCTTGTGATTTCTTTTTAGACTCACTGGTTGACTGCATTGTTTAATTTTCACATTACTTGTGAACTTTCCAGTTTTCCTTCCGTTTGTGATCGCTAGCTCCTTTCCACTGTGGTGTGAGAAGATACTGGTCTTTTTAAATGCATCAAGACTTGTTTTATGGCCTAACCTGTGGTCTGCCCTGGAGAATGTCCCGTGTGCACTGGAGACGATCGTGCGTCCTGCTCTGGTTGGATAGAATGCTCTCTGTGCATCTGCTTGATCTGGCTGGTTTGCATGTTGTTCAAGTCCTCTGTGCCCTTACTGATCCCCGTCTGGATGTTTCATCCATTGTTGAAGGCAGAGTGTTGAAGTCTGCAACCTTTACTATAGAACTCTTCTTCTCTGTCGCCCTTCAATTCTGTGAATGTTTGTTTTATATATTTGGGGCTCATGTGGTGCCTATGTTTATAATTGTTACATCTTCTTGATAAACTGACTTTTATCAACATATAATGCTCTTCTTTGTCTTTCAGACAAAGCCTCTTTTGTCTGAAATGAGCATGGCTGCCCAGCTCTCTGGGTCACTGTCTGCATGGGGTATTTTCCCAACATCTCTTTCAACTTACTCAAGTCTAGAGTGAGTATCACATAGACAATGTGTGGTTGGATCATGTCTTTTTTAATCCATTCTGCCAATCTCTGCCTTTTGACTGGAGATTAGTCCTGTTACTTTTAAAGTGATTACTGATAGGAGAGACTTGTGTGTCTCACATCACTTCCGTCACTCATCTTCCCTGTGGCTGCTTTCACTGTTGCGTTGGTTTTTTCTAGTATACTGCTTTGATTCCCTTCTCATTTCCTTTGTGTGAATTTTTGGGATGTTTTCTTAGGGGTTATGGTGACATTGGGTTTTAACAAGTCAGCCTGAGGGCCCCACAGTGTGTGTTACATGTTGAGCCCGGTGCTGGGTATGTTTCTGTGGCTTCTCCTCGACACACAGCTCCTAGAGTAGGCAGTGGGGTTGCAACAAGGGCCAGGGGTGACCTCAGTGCCTTTGCTCTATTTACCCATTTTACAGATGAAGAAATCAGGGCTTGGAGGCCTTGAGAGAGTGACTCACCACGTTCAGAGTGGTGGCCGAGCTGGGTGGTAGAGGGTTGGGGCTGAGGAACAAGCTGGAGAGGAGTGGTCAGGAGTCCCTGGACCTGACCCTGAGGAGAGCTCTGCACACCTGCTGGATGGACGAGCGTGGGTCAGTCTGGTGTTCAGATGGGGTTGCAGAAGGGCATGCCAGGGCCCAGCCCCTGCCCCCAGCGCCCTGAGCAGCTGCATGTCACAGGTGCTGACTTCACCAACACCTTCTACTTGCTGAGCTCCTTCCCAGCTGGGCCAGAGTCTCTGGGCCTGACCGAGTTCCTGGCTGCGCTGACCACACAGTGTGCCTCCCTGGAGGAACTGAGACTCGCCTTCCGACCCCAGATGGATCCCCGGTGGGTACTCAGGTCTTGTTTTCTTGGAATTTGTTTCCAGAGAGGGAGGAACATTTAGAATGGAACGTGCACAGTAGGGAATGTTGGAGACAGTGAGCTGGGGGCCCAGGCAGCTGTTCCGCTCCCAGGAAGGGTGGGTGGTCAGGTTCCTGTCCCTGCGGTGCTGGGTCAGAGGGAAGGCCAGGCAGCACGGGCTAGCCGATGATGGTCTCTGTGCTGGGGTGGCTTCGCAGAACAGCTCTTGGGTCTGCCCAGGAAGAGCCTGTGGGCCTTCAGGTTTCCAGCCAGAGCATGCTTTGCCCACCGTCTCCCACTGGGAAGAACCCCGTGTCCCAAGGGTGTGGCCCATACTCAGGATCAGACACTGAAGTGCTGGTTGTAGGTTCTGACAAATAAACCAACAAATTGTGATGAGGAAGGAATTTAATATAGCAGTGTGGGCACTGGACTGATGGCTCCCAGGATGCAGTGGGGAGGACCAGCTGGTAGGACCTGCCGAATACAAGGCCAATACGACTGGGGAAGGGGTGTCGGGGCCTGTCCCCCCAGACTCTTCTGGAAGTGGGGAAGGACCCAGCCCTATGGGCACAGGAGGAGTGACAGCAGTGACTTCCTCCTGGAGGAAGTTGGTGCTGGGTTGGGATGTAGGCAGGTGCCAAGCAGCAGAGAGATGGTGTCCTACCCACCCCAGGGGCCCACCCAGTCAGCCCGAGGCACCTGTCCCTCGGGGCACATCTGTGTCCTGCCGCACGGAGGGGCTGCTGCAGAACAAGGGTGGACACTTGGTAGCTGCCCCCTGTGCCTGCCTCATGCGTCAGGCCAGGGCTCACTCCCAGTGGGGCTCTAGGTAGGGGTGTGGCATCGAAGTCCCTGGTGGTCTCAGGACACAGTCCACAGCCGGTGGTGGGGATGCTGCAGCCTCCTGGATGCACCTCATGCTGCCCACTCCGCACAGGCAGCTCTCGATGATGTTGATGCTGGCACAGTCGAACCCGCAGCTCTTCGCGCTCATTGGTACCCGGGCAAACGTCACAAAGGAGCTGGAGCGCGTCGAGCAGCAGTCGCGGCTGGAGCAGCTGAGCCCGGCCGAGCTGCTGAGCAGGAACAGGGGCCACTGGGCCAACTGGCTCCAGGCATACAGGTGAGGCCAGCCCTGTGTCCAAGGTCAGCGAGGCTCTGGGTCATCAGAGCGCTGATGGCCAGTGTCACCATCTCCCCGTGAGGTAGCTGCAGACAACCCATGCAGGGGACCAAATGTGGAGGATGGGGTTGCATCTGCTGGAAAGCTGAGCTGGGGTGTGATTCCAGAGCCCGGCTGGAGCAGGACAAGGAGGGTGCCGGGGACCCGGAGGCCTGGCAGGCTGAGCGTGTGCGTGTCATGCATGCCAACAACCCCAAGTACGTCCTGCGGAACTACATCGCACAGACTGCCATCGAGGCTGCCGAGAGTGGGGACTTCTCAGAGGCAAGCGCACACCGGTCCCTCCTCTGCCCATGGGCCTGTAGCGAGGGCTGGGCCTGGGAGGGAGGGAGGCCCCAACACCTCCCCTTGCTCTTCTCCAGGTGCGGCGGGTGCTGAAGCTGCTGGAGGCCCCTTACCACAGGGCAGAGGAGGCTGCTGAGGTCTCAGAGGCGGCAGAGCCTGAGGGGGCTGGTGGGGCGTCCGGCAGGCGGCGCTCCTACAGCAGCAAGCCCCCGCTCTGGGCGGCAGAACTGTGTGTGACGTGATCCTCGTAAACCGCCTTGGAGGCCTCCACGCCTGGAGGTCCCAAGGCCCTGAGTCCTGCTGAGTCCATGAGGCGGTGCCCAGCCAGTGCACAGCCCCCCACACCCGTCTCTCCATGACGGCAGAGACGTCCAGTCAGGCCCTGACCCGTCTCTGTCTGACGCCAACTCAGCAGCACAGCACGGCCCAGGTCCACACGCTCCCTGTGAAGAGCCGCTTCTATGAGGACAAGTGCCCAGCAAGCCCGGCCTGGGGATGTGGCAGCCCCCGCCCACCTTTCCAGCCTGGGGGTGTGTGGGTGGTGCTGGCACTGCATAGCTCCTGCTTGTCAGGGAGACACAGCCCCTAAATAAACCAGTAGCTTCCTCCACCCATCTCTGTGTGGTCATTCTGTCCCTGCCTTGGCTTCAGGACCCACCCAGGAGAGACCAGTGCTGAGGGGCAGGTGGCCCGTCTGCCACACGCCCTGCCTCACCCGAGCAGCCCTCAGGCATCCTGGTAGTAGTTGTTGAAGTTGATGCGCAGCAGGAAGTCCTCCAGGTGGGGCTGGTAGCCGCGGTTCACCAGCTTGGTCACTACTGGGGTGGGGGCAGGGGTGTCAGTGAGCAGCTCAGCTGGGGCCCACCCTGTGACCCCTGCCAAGCCCATGGGGGATGGGTCACCTTTGAAGAGAAAGTGGGAATAGTACTTGAAGGTACTGTAGGACTGCTGCATGAGGGCGAAGTTGGGGTGCTCGGCACCCCGGGGGCCACTGGCTGGGCCCCAGGGCTGGGAGATGAGCTGGCTGCGGAACTTGAGGATGAGGCTGAAGATGCTGTGGATGATGTTCATGACAGGCGCCGCCTTCTCCGTCAACAGGCCCCTGGGGGAGCAAGGTGGGTGCTGCTGGTGGGGCACGCCCGACCTCGGGGGACACAGCCCCAGGCACCCATGCCTCACCTGAAGACAGCCTTGTGCAGGTACTCGGCGTGGGCCCGCTGGATCTCCTCGAGGTCACCCACCACAGCCAGCCTGGCACGGAACTCACACCAGCTGACGTGCAGGATCTGGTTGGCGATGTAACCCTGGATGACCTTCACGAAGTGCTGCATCTCGTGCTTGAAAAGCTGCAGCTGGCGGAACTGCACGGAGCTGGCCACGTGGCTCACCAGCGCTGCAGAGGGTGAGGGGTGAGCTGCAGCCACAGCCAAGGGCACGCCCAGGCTCCAGCCAGGCCTCACCTGTGCGCTTGAGGTGGAAGCAGACGTCCTTGAGCGTCCACATCATGAGCTTCAGCTGCAGCAGGAAGGAGAAGATGCCACTGTACCTGCTCAGGCAGCTCTCGGTGATGACGATGTTGAGGGGCCAGTCCACCTGCCAGGGCAGCCAGCTCAGCACACCCCTGAGGGATGGCCCCCGTCCCGTCCACACCACAGAGCCCTGCTGACCTTGTACCTGAGCTCCAGGCAGCTTAGCACATCCGGGGCATTGGGGGCAAACACCTCGGGCAGGGACTTGAGGGCGAAGGAGAGGTTGGCCGCATGTGGGGTGTCGCCGTGCAGGCTGTACTGCAGGGCCTTGCTCAGCACTGAGTTGAGCACCAGCGGGTTGAGGAGCTCCCCAGGCGTCTGCCCCGCCCCGAGCTGAGGCGGGAGAGGGCACATGTGTCCTGAGGGGTCCCGGGCACAGGCAGTGCCCCCGCCTGCAGTGCCCCCACCACACTCGCTCCATGCCAGGGCTACCTTCTCAAAGAGCAGGTCGCTGAGGGACTGGGCAAATTCGCCATCCTCCATCAGCAGGAAGTGGCGCAGTGCCTCGAAATGTGCCTCGAGGTGGAGCTCCACGAAGAAGTAGTCGACCGCGGCCTTGTTCACCAGGGAGACGCTGGCAGGAGGGGCTGCAGTCAGGTGCCGGCCAGGCAGCCCGGCCAGGCGGGGACAGGCGGGGGGCACTCACTGGGCAGCCAGCGGGGCGGTGAGGGAGCGCTTCAGGAGCACGGGCAGTGGCAGCAGCTCACTCAGCTGCACTGTGGTCTCGTCCGCATCTGATGGGCCCCGGGGGTCCTCAGAGAGGGCAAAGGCCCGGGGAAGCCCGTGGTGGAGGAGGCGGGCAACAGGAGGCTCTGCTGCAGGGATGACACAGGCCACTGTAGGGGCACAGGGCCACGTCCACCAGGCTCCCTCCTGCTTGCCCGCCCGCCGCAGCCAGCACACTCACACAGGGCCTCGTAGCTGTCTGGGTACTGCTCCAGGCGGTACTGCGCTGCCAGGCTTGCCAGGTAAGCCTGCTCCTTGTCCCAGCGAGCAGCCACCACAGCCTCTTCACCAAGGCCTGGGCTGCTCCAGGCATCCGCACCTTCCTAAGACAATCCAGCCTCAAGGAACGCCCCTTCCCCTTGTTTGGGAGAGGAGGGAAAGGGGGTTGGGACCCTCACAGGCTGCCCAATCCTGGAGGACAGAGCCCTCACTGCCCATGCAAGGCCAGGTGTGGGGCGGCCAGCAGAGCGTGCTCTCCCAGGCCCTGACCTCCAACTCCTGACCACATGTGCCCTGACCTTGGAGCCTGAAGGGTGGCTTGGAGAGACGTCCTCAGTGTCCCCACTCCTCCTTGGGCCTGAGCAGCATAAATGAGGCAGGAGGGGACATCAGGGCCAAGCACCTGCTGCTGGGCAGCACCTCCCACATCCCTAGCACAGCAGTCTTCTTACCCTCCCCCCAACCCTACCAGTGACAGGGCAGCTCTGGGGGCCCACTGACCTGGCTCCTCAGGAGTGCCATCTCCTAGAGCACCAGGCACAACCCCAGCAGGCAATGAGGCCTTGAGGCCACTCTCCTCCTCACAACCAGAAGCAGCCGCCAGAGCGCAGGAGCTCCCTGAGGCTGTCTCTGTGGGTAGCTGTGGCTCCTGGTCCTGGGTAGGGCTCTGTTCTTCCAGGCTGAGGCCTGACTGGGACACATGGTCAGGGGAGTTCTGGTGGGACCAGGGCACATCGATCTGGGCTTCCTCTGGGAGTGCACCCAGCATCATGTGCGACTGAGACACATGTCCATGGACGTTCCACCGTGGCCGAGAGGGGGCCACATCCCACACGTTCTCCCCCACCCTGACGCTGGCATCAGACACATGTCCGTGGACGTTGCACCGTGGCCGGGACGGGACCACATCCCACACGTTCTCCCCCACCCTAATGCTGGCATCAGACACGTGTCCATGGACATTCCACCGTGGCCGGGAAGGGGTCACGTCCCACACGTTCTCCCCCACCCTAATGCTGGCATCAGACACGTGTCCGTGGATGTTCCACTGTGGTCGGGAGGGGGCTATTCTGGAAGCATAACCCCCTGTGGGAACACTGCTCTCTGACACATGCCCCAGGACCTGGCCTGTGGCCTGGCTGCTCCGCTCCTGGAGGGAATTGTGCTGGGGGGAGTGTGGGTCAAGCAGAGCCATCTGCCCATCCAGGACACAGGTGTCCAGTTGCATGTGAGTGTCCCCCCACAGCTGCTGCCCCTCACTGCCCAAGTCACCTCCTACAGTGTCAAGGGGTCCTGGGGAAGCCAAGGTGGCTGCAGCCGGCCTCAGGATGCTTCTGAAGTCATACTCCTGTGGCCCAGCCAGCCCTGTGCCCACCACTGCAGACAGACCTAGGGGAGGCAGGTCTGAGCCGATGGTCTGTAGTGCCTCCTCCAGGACAGGGGCCATGCCGCTGTGCACAGGCTTCTTGGCCCCCTGGCCCAGGGGCAGGAAGTCTTGGATGCTGAGGCTTGCAGAGAAGGGCCCTGGCCCCTCTGCCTGCCCTGGCTGCTGGCCTGCTCCTGGCCCCGAGCTACAGGCCCCTGCTGCTGGAGACTCTGGGGGCTGCAGGGGTGCACTTGGCCTGCTCAGGCCATCCCAGGCGACCAGGTGCTGCTCTGCACTCCCAGAATCACAGCTGCTACCTCCATCTGGGTGCTCGGGGCCCGGAGACGAGGCCTGAAATACAAGTACACATTGGTCCTTCCAGTTACCTGGCTCTGTCCCCCAAGTTCAGTTCTGCAACCAGCACCAAAACCTATCAAGTGGAGGGGCTGTGGGGACACAGGCCAGGCCTGGCGCCTGCTGTGCTCCCTGGGCAGCACAGGCCTGGGCGTCCAGCTCAGAGCCCCACATTACGCACCCTGGACCCTGACGGGCCCTCACCTGGGGGCGTGCACTTGGGAGGACAGCCAGTGGCTCCAGGGGCTTCTCCTCGGACAGGTCTTCCAGCATTCCCTGAAAGTCAACCAGCACGACTGAGGCAGCAGCTGTGCGGGGTGAGGAACAGAGCTGGCACTCAGAGCCCCCACAGCCTCACCCACCACAAGGAAGCTACAGCCCCACCGCTCATGGCGCCACAGCACTGAGCGGAGGCAAAGCCTGTGTCGCACCCTGCTCAAGGCCCGGGCCTACCGACAGCACCTCTCTTCCCAACCGCTACACCTCTGATCAACTGATGAGAATCATCAACCTCTCCTAAAAGGGCACGCAGGTCTGCGCGCACTCTCCCAGGAGTTGGAGGCCCAAGGTCCAGGGGAAGAGCTCCTGCCTGAAACTACAGTGATACCTGGATGCGTTTCTGATCTTCTAAGAGGAAACGCAGCCGTGCACCCGCCAATCTGTGCCTCTGGATCCTCCACAACGCCTTCTGCTCCCGACGAGCCGCCTCTGCAGACAGCTTGCTGTAATGGTCAACCAGCGCCTGCCTGAAGCCACACCAAAGAGGACCCTCACCATGGGCACCCCACACTGTCCGGCCGGCGCCCCATGGGCTGGGATGGCTCTCTATGACAGAGGCCTCTGGCGGGCAGTCTGTGCAGTGTGGCACCTTCCCCAGGCGGCACTGGTGCCTCTGGGCCCCCGTACACCTGCACTGGCTTCACTGGGCAGGTCTTTCTGCCCACCAGACTGGGAGGCCTAGTGGCCAGCACCCAGCCAGAGCTGAGCAGAGTGCTGAATGAATTCCAGAACGGGCACCTAGACAGCCTGAGCAAAGGGACCAGCAGCAGCCAGGCCACCCAGGCCCTCTGCGGGTGAGATCCCGCTTCCTGAGCTGCACAAAAGGCACCTGGCTGTTCTGCTGTGTGAACCCAGAGAACTGAAGATTAATGCAAACAGGTACACAGAGTACAACACCGATGTAGGAACTGTTTAACTCAAAGGTGGCCCGGCACGTCATTCCCAGGATTCTGATCCTCTTACCAGCAAGGGACTGGGTTCAAACCTGGACTGGCCATTTCCAATTTGGCTGCCACAGGCCAGGGACACAGCCTCTACACTTGGTTTTCTCCATGTGTAAATGGGAAAATAACATCTACTCACACACGCAGACACCACACATGCATGCAAATGCAGACATATGCACACACGTGTGCAACACAAATGCACAGACACGTGTGCTGCACAGACATGCAGAGATGTGTACACACACAAGACACCACAGACACATGCACACAAAGACATGCATGTACATCATTTGCTGGCTCCAGGTCATAGCTCCATCAATGGTATCTAAGGTTGGGACAACTCAGATGCCGAGACGATGGGCAGAAAGTGACAGCCCCTGCCACAAAGGCCCCCCTTGGAGACACCAGCTCTGCTCCCAGCTTTGGGGAAATACGAGGGAGGGCAGGACAAGCTAATGGCATTGTAATGAGATAGACTTGGATACTGTGCTGGACAAATGCCCCATGTCTCTGTCAAGCTGTTAGGTTTAAAAATAAACAAATGAACAGAGAATGTTTAACTTAAACTGTGAAAATGAAGAGAAGAAACCCTCATTCAAAACGGAGTCAGGAAGCCCTGAAGAGGGAGCGCTCACACACACCACCTGTCGCAGCCAACTGCATGATCCCGGGCAGGAAGAGGCTCTCTCTACTACCCCAGCAGGAGGAAGATTTTCTCCTTGGCCAGCAACAGCCCAGCCAATGAGAAACCAATGTGCTCAGCAAATGAGAAGCTGTCACCACCCTGAACTCTTGCTCTCCTCCAATGGACTTCTGTTCAAAGCAGCCCCTCCCAAATTCCTCCTTTTTCTCTACAAAGTAACTTTCCTCTCCTGTGCTCTCCAGACCTACTGGCTGCCCTACCTCGCCTTCCTCTCCAGCTGCTCCTCCAGAGCCTTTAGCCTCTTCTCCCTGTCGCGGAGTTCACGGGCATAGCTGAAGTCATCATCCAGCTCCTCCTGCCTGGCCGCCCGGCGTCGCTGCACAACACCGCACACGCCGCCTCGCTGGTTAAACCCCCTCCACAGGCCGCCAGACTCCACACACCCACCACTCCTGGAGGGTGCACCCCACCCACCTCCTGGTCCTTCACAAACTGCTCTTTCAACCTCTGAAACTGCTCTCGCTTCCGGGCATCCAGAGCCATCCGCTCTGACATCTGCCGATCTGTATTGAGACAGTGAGAGGGGCACCGTTGGAGAAGCCCCCAGCAGGCGGCCCGCAGAACCAGAGGGAGGACCCAGCCACACACCACTAAGCGCACTCAAGACCCTGGACGCTGCCTCTCGGGCATGGACAATTAATTCTTGTTTCGCAATTTCCATTCGTAATTCCTGAAAAAGATCATCAGTAAACAACACATCCTGATCCTCTGACCCCTCCCTGGGATGGCCAGAGAGGAGGCTGCTCAGACCCCAGGTGGGCTCCTCCAGGGACGGTGCCCAGGCTGTGAGGGCAAGGTGCCCCATCCCATGCAGTGACAAGGCTGGCTCCCAGGGCAGTGGACACACTCCTGCAGAGCGACCTGGGGCGGAGACCACAGGCCTGTGTGTGCCCAGCCTGGAGGGAACCAGGGGGCTTAGGGAGGGACTTCCCTGTAGGAATGGAGGACCAGGCCCAGGCCCCCAAACAAGCCAGCACCCCCTGTGCCCCCAGCTCTCGCCCCACTCATGTCTCCCTGTGGCCCGCCAGGTACTAGGCCAAGAAGGGCTTTCCATCAGACCCCTCCCAGGTGCATAGGATACTCAAAGCTCAGGTCCTGGCACACCTGCCCCTTCTGAGCAGGAGAGGAGCTCACAGAGGCCACCGAGCACAGGAACCTCGGGTCCTGCTGCCCTGGAGCCACCACTTGGCCAGGATTGGGCCTATCCACCACCCAGGCCAGCCCAGGAGAAGAGAGAACAGAGCCCCTGTCCAGGTGTCCCCACCCAGATGCACCACCAGGACAGAGAACACCAGGGGCAGCCTCGCCATCTGGCACGCCCCACACCCAGCACCCCTCCCTCCAGCCTGGGACCCATGGGGGGTGAGGGGGGCGCAAGGGAGGCCCCAGGGCAGGTGCCCGTGTACCTTCTCCTCCTTGCTGATGGAGCTGTGGCGCGCCACCCTCTCCATCCGCCCCACGTAGATAGCACAGTCCTTCTCGATCTCCTTCAGCTCTTCAAGGGAGAAAATGACTGAGATCCGAGGGACAGGGACATCGGACCAGCAGAGGTAATGCTGCCAAGGAGGGAGAGCCTGCAGTGAGGCTGCTGAGGCGTGGAACCCCACCCAGCTCTGCCTCCGTCTTTCTCGTGACTCTTATGGACAGCTTGCTTTCTCAGAAACATCCTCCTCAACCAAGGGGCATGACATCCTCCACGGTTCTAAGGACATAGCACACAGGCTGCGTGCGCTCTATGCCCAGGCCAAGGCTGCCCCATGGCCTGACTCCCACAAAGGACTTTTCAGAAGAAGCTGTGAAAACCTGGTGCTCTCCTCAGCCGCCCTCACTGGGGAGCCTTGGCTGTGAACACACAGAACACACAGGCACTCAGTCAGAGGTCACCCCATAGACCTGCCCTGCCTCTCTGACCCCTGCCCACCCTACCCCTAGGAGCCCCCACCCCACAGGCCCTACCACTCCTCTGGGAGCCCCGCACCCCACAGCCAATCTCTTGACAGCTCCAGAGGGCTCTGCCCTCTGACCTCACTAGCATGGACTCCCTCCCCACGTCCGCAGCTTCCACCCAGCCCCTGCGCCTGTCCTGGCCACTCCAGTTTGTTCTCAGCCCAGCACTAGCCATGGGCTGAGTCTGGCCCCTCCTCTGCCTGGACCCTCCCCAGCCCGGCATTCCTGGGCCCCCCGGTCCTGCTCTGGTCTCCACTCGGTTGTTCCCCACTACCTGGAACCCCAGGTCCACACACCTAGCCTGTCTGCCTCTGCCCAGACATCAGACAGCACCTCCTCACAAAGGCTGCCCATCCATACCCCTACATCCAACCTGGCCATCCTCCACAGGGCCTTGACCACATGGACACTGTCACAGGCCTCTGCCCAGACCTCTGCTCCAGAGCACAGCCAGCCCCCAGTCCAGGGGGCCAAGACTCACTAAACCAGCCTGGGTCCATCTTCCTGTGGATGCAGCCCATCCCTGTTACTCTGGGGCGGTTTCTAACGCGGAGGAGGGAGGGAGCCCACTGCCCTTGGCCTTGGAAATGCCTTCGGCTTTTCCTCCTGTCTTTGAACAAATGCCTGCAAACTCCACAGACCTGCTCATGAAACTCTCAGGGGAAACTGAGGGAAAGGTCACCACGATCCCTGATCTAACACAGCTGACCCAGAGCCAAGGACAGATGGCCGGGTCTCAGGGGGGCGAGAAGGGGGGTGTGACAGGTTGGGGCCTCGGCTCCCGAGGGCCAGCATGACCAGAAGGGACAAGAGGGGCAGGGCGAGGGGCAGCATGCTGCGGTGTGCAGGGGGCGGGACCCTCCTCACCCGAGGACAGCAGAGCTTCAGCAGGTTGATGGTCTTCCCACACACATAGACGTCGTGGGCAATGTGCTTCAAGAACATGGGGACGCAGTCCTCCACCTCTTTGGAAATGAGAACGTAGCCGTGGGTCCAGTAAAACTTATCTGCATGTGGAACAAGACACATGGCTGGCCTGTGTCCAGTAACAGCCCTGACCCACCTGACGGCGTGGGGCCCGGCCCAGCAGACAGCCGCCACCTACCTCTGAAGCCCAGGTACTCCTGGTTCACCTGGATCATGAACTCGCCGTAAACGTCTCTGAAGACCCCACTATACACCCAGTCGTGGATGAACCTGCAGTGGGGTGAGGGGGAGGAAGGGGGCCGGGCCAGCAGTGAGGTGGGAAGCCCACCTATCCTGCCCTCCCCCCTCATCTATGATGCCTATGCTCAGCAAGTGTCTGACAAGAGGATGCTCTCAGATATCTGCTGGGACTGAGTGTGGCCCCCCACCACCCAGCAGTCCAGGTCCCTGCCCCTCCCCCAGCCTCCCCACCGGGTGTAGGGCTCGCAGCTGGTCTTGAGCAGAGACAGCAGCACAGGGTAGTGCTCATTGCTGCAGTTATCCAGGGCCTCCTGGTAGAGGTATGAGAGCAGCTTCACCCCCTGGAGACAGCAAGGGGAGGGGGCTCAGCCCATGCACCATGTGCAGCACATGGGGAGCCCCACCCCGGGGGGCCACGCTCAGCCACTCTGCTTTCCCAGAGCCGGCCAGGCCACCACTGGGCAAGAATGCAGAACTTACAGTGGGGAATGCCGCCCCAGGCTCTCCTCCACTGGAGGCGGGGAGCGCAGTGCCAACCCCACAAAGCTCAGCCAGGTACCTAGACAGAGGAAAGGGAGACCAGGTGAGCAGACACTCAGAGCCCCGGGCTAGGGGAGACCAGGTGAGCAGGACATATCCCAGGCCCTTCTCTGCCTGTCTTCATGCTCGGGCTTTAAAACCACCTGCACCTCAAGGATCTGAGTTGAGCTTACTTCCAGACCCCTCCCCGGGCACTCCATGCATTTCCACCTCCTTCTCAGGCTCGGCCAAGACTCAGATTCACCTGGAGTCCGTGACCTTTCCCCTGTGCCTGTGGCTCTACCTTGAGACCCCCTCCTGCATTCCCACCACCTTGCCCAGGTTGCCATCTCCTAAGGCCTGGATTACTGACAAGCCCCCTCTGGGGCCCTCACCCCCTCCACCCAGCTGCAGTCTTCTCCACACGGCAGCACAGCCCCCACTCCAGCACCCTCCCACTTGCCTCATCGTGCCCCATCTCCAGCCCTCAGGCCTCCACACCCCTACCCCCTGCCTACAAGGACTCCTCTCCCACTGAACCACCTCCCCAGGAACCCCAACCCTCACTGTCCCTTCTCCATATGGCACCTGCCAACAGACACTCTGCCTGGCGTTTACTAACCAGCTTGTGAGCGCCAGGAGCCGGATTCCTGGGGACCCTCTGTGCCCTGGAGGCAGGAGCGCTCAACCCTACACAGGGCCCGACACGGCAGGCCACCAACAGACACAGGTGCACAGCACCCAGCACCTGGGAGCCACACCTACCAGGAGGGCTGTTCTCACGGACCCTCCAGCGCCCAGCAAGCCCCACGTGTGGCCGCCATGCCGAGGCTCACCTGAGCTGCCGGCCCAGTTTCTTGAAGAGAAAGCCAATGGTGAGGAGGCTCAGGGTGGGTGGAGTGGAGAGCACACAAGCTCGGTAGTACTGCAGGTACCTCCTCAGGCCGCTGGTGAAGGCCTGTGGGGGCAAGGGGCTGGAAGGGAGCCGGCCAGGTGGGGGCAAGGGGCTGGAAGGGAGCTGGCTAGGTGGGGGCAAGGGGCTGGAAGGAGGCCGGCCACGCACAGGACACGCCCACCAGGTAGAGCTTGAAGGAGACGCGGGTGTGGGGAGAAGGGCCTGGCGCCCGTCCACAGTCCTGGGGCTCCACTGTTCCAAGGGACGGACATCTGTGGGTCATACCCAGACATCCCCGCCCATATGGAAGCAAGGAGCCTTCAGGGAAGCCGAGGGCCCCCCGCAAATCCTGTCCATGCAGCTGAGGGCAGCCGCACCAAGACACCGGGACCTGCGGGTCCTGACTCTGCACACAGGCACTAACTCCAAGAGGGTCTGTGGCTGCTCAGACCCCAAGACATGAGCGTCCTGGGCAGCACCACAGCAGTGTGGCCCCAGCTCAGCTCATATCTTTACAGGAGGTCTGCACAGAATGCCCCGGAACAAAGGTCAGTCCACTCACCAGCAAGGAGACAGACGTCCTGCCCATGTCCCAGATGACCGGCACAGCAGCCCCCTCTTAGCTGGTCTCCTGCCCTCCCCAGGCCCAGCCTACACTGTCTAGATCCAACCGCATCACACCACCTCCACAACCTGCTGCAGCGCAAGAACCGAAGGGACCTGCAGCTCAGCCCCAGGCCAGCCCTGCTCCCTGCCCAGCACACAGTACCCTGCCCTCAGGGCGCCCCAGCACCCTGCTCGTCTAGATGCCTGCCTCCGACACAGGCCCACAAGCTGTGCTGGAGGCTGCACGCCGCATACGGGCCGACAAGAAGGCTTTCAAGAAGAGCTGGTCCAGCCCTCACTCCCAGAACTTCACTCACTAAGTAAGGGAGATGCACGGCATCGGTCACTGTGCAGTGCATGGGGCCCAGTGGGGACAGGCAGCGTGTGCCCATCCCATACCACCTCATCCTTCCCCCAGCTCCCCAAAGTGTTGGCCGCGCCTGCCTCCCACCATCCCATGGCCCAAACACGTCCACCCCAGGTTTCCAGTGAGATGACGGACAAAGTAAAACATGGTCACCCCATTCCTGAAGAAGAGTAACTGTCGGGTTTTAGACGTTATCAAAGAAACAAAAGGTTTGGACTCAGTGGTCCTGGGGTAGGACTGGAGGCTCTCTTTTCCACAAAGTGTGCAGCTCTCAGGAAGATATGTGACAGCTGGGAGGCCAAGGCCGTACCTGGAACACGAGGCCTTTGCTGCAGGAAGAGTCCAGCACCGGCTGCACGGAGAAGTGGCTTAGGCGCGCGTAGTGGGTCCCACACTCCGCCACCTCTGAGAGGAGGCTGCTGATGCTCTCGGGGGACGCTCCTGATACGTGGATGCCCCGCTTCACCATGAAGGCATGAGCCGGCTGGACAGGACAGAGGAGAGGCCACTGAGGCCAGGCACTCAGAGCCCAGTGTGGTGCTGTATGTAAGTGCTCGACATTAAGCTTTTTAGGCGGAGGCAGCCACTTCAAAGACGTCCATCTCAAACAAACACGTTGCCAGCTACACGACCAGACAAGGAGCCAGGCCACCCCACCACAAAGCTCCCCTTTCAGAAAGCCTGGGTGACCCAGATAACCAACCCCTCAAGTGACACCACTTTCCCCTTCCTGAGCCCTAATTCCCACTCTTACAGTTTAAACTCAGCAATAAAGAGTGGACCTGGGAAACCTTAGGCCACACCCTCGGACCCTAACAAAGGCAGATCCCCAGGACCACACTCTCTCCCCGGCCCCGCCATGACCTCACGGTGTGGCCCTGGGGAGGCCGTGTACCCTCCAAGACCTATGAGTGATAAACCTTGTTCTTCAAAGTTCCCTGATGATTTCTTGCTGAGGTGTGTCCTGTGATTATAATAAGAACCACAAGGACCCCGAACAGCCAAAGCAATCCTGAGAAAAAAGAACAAAGCTGGAGGCATCACAATCCCTGACTTCAAAATATACTACAAAGAAATCAAAACAGCATGGTACTGGCACAAAAAACAGACACATAGATCAATGGAACAGAATCGAGAGCCCAGAAATAAAACCACATACCACACATCTATGGACAGCTAATCTCTCTTTTTTGTGTGTGTGTGAGGGAGATTAGCCCTGAGCTAACATCTCTGCCAATCTTCCTCTATTTTATGTGGGACACCGCCACGGTATGGCTTGACGAGTGGTGCTAGGTCCGCATCCAGGATCCAAACCTGCAAACCCCAGGCCGCCGAAGCAGAGCATGCAAACTTAACCACTACGCCACCAGGCCAGCCCCTATAAACAGCTAAACTTTGACAAAGGAGCCAAGAACATACAATGGAGAAAGGAAAGTCTCTTCAACAAATGGTGCTGGGAAAACTGGAAAGCCACATGTAAAGAATGAAAATAGACCATCATCTTATGCCACACACAAATACTAACTCAAAATGGATTAACGACTTGAATGTAAGACCTGAAAGCATAAAAATCTTAGAAGAAAATATAGGCAGTATGCTCTCTGACATCAGTCTTAGAAGGGTCTTTTCAAATACCATATCCACTCAGACAAGGGAAACAAAATAGAAAATAAACAAATGGGACTTCATCAGACTAAAGAGCTTCTGCAAGGCAAGGAAATCATGAACAAAATGAAAAGACAGCCTAACAACTGGAGAAAATATTTGCAAATCACATATCCGAAAAGTGGTTAATTTCCAAACTATATAGAGAACTCATATAACTCAACAACAGAAAAATGGGGGCCAGCCCCACGGTCGAGTGGTTAAGTTCGCGCGCTCTGCTTCGGCAGCCCAGGGTTTCGCTGGTTTGGATCCTGGGCGCAGACATGGCACCGCTCATCAGGCCACGCTGAGGCAGCGTCCCACATGCCACAACTAGAAAGACCCACAACTAAAATATACAACTATGTACTGGGGGGATTCGGGAAGAAAAAGCAGGTGGAAAAAAAAAGGAGATTGGCAACAGTTGTTATCTTAGGTGCCAATCTTTAAAAAAATAAATAAATACTTTTTTAAAAATTAAAAGAAAAAAATGAACAACATATTAAAAAATGGGAGAGGATCTGAACAGACATTTTCCAAAGAAGATATACAAATGGCCAACAGGCACGTGAAAAGATGTCCAACATCACTAATTATTAGGGAAATGCAAATCAGAACTACAATGAGATATCACCTCCCGCTCATCAGAATGGGTATAATTAACAAGACAAGAAATAACAAGTATAGGAGAGGATGTGCAGAAAAGGGAACCCTCACACAATGCAAACTGGTGCAGCCACTATGAAAAACAGTATGGAGATTTCTGAAAAAATTAGAAATAGAAATACCATACGATCCAGCCATCCCACTACTGGGTATTTATCCAAAGATCATGAAATCAACAATCAAAAGAGATCTATGCACCCCTATGTTCACTGCAGCATTATTCACAATAGCCAAGACGTAGAAGCAACCCAAGTGCCCGTCAGCGGATGAATAGATAAAGAAGATGGGGTGTACATATATACACAGTGGAATACTACTCAGCCAAAAAAGACAAAATCATGCCATTTGTGGCAATATGGATGGACCTAGAGGGTATCATGCTAAGTAAAATAAGTCAGAAAGAGAAAGACCAGTATCATATGATTTCATTCATATGTGGAAGATAAACAAACATAGATAAGGAGAACAGACTAGTGGTAACCAGAGGAGGAGGGAGTGGGGGGAAGGCAAAAAGGGTAAAGGGGCACATATGTATGGTCATGGATAAAAACTAGAGTATTGGTGGTGAACACAAGCAGCCTATATGGAAACTGAAATATAATAATGTACACCTGAAATCTACACAGTGTTATAAGCCAATATGACTTCAATAAAATTAAAAAAAAAAAAAAAAAAGAACCACAAGGGCCAGCCCAGCCACTACATCGGCCCAGTGATGGAGGGGGCTCCCCAGTAAATATAGGCTGAGTAAGTGCCTCAGGCATTCCTATCCTACAGCATCACTATCCACAGGCTGGGACTGACACAACACCTTTCAACAGGTTAAGATGGTAAATGTTATGTTATATGTATTTTACTGCAATTTTAAGAAAACAAAAACAACAAAAATGCTCACAACAAAGAAAAAGCCCAGGACCAGATAGCTTCACTGGTGAATCTACCAAACAAGTAAAGAAAACCAATTGTTCTCAAACTCTTCCAAAAATTGAAGAGGAGGGAACACTTCCTAATTCTAAGAGGCCAGTACTGCCCCAATTCCAAAGTTAAGATAAAGACATTACAGGAAGAAAACTATAGGCCAATATCCCTTTTGAACACATACGCAAAAATCCTCAATAAAATACTAACAAACCAAATCCAGCAGCATATTGAAAGGATTATATACCACAAACAAGTGGGTTTTATTGGTGGAATGCAAGCGTAGTTCAACATACAAAAATCAACATATTAAAACCACGTTAATAGAAAGGAAAAAAAACATACAATTATCTCAATTGATGCAAAAAAAGTGTGTGACAAAACTCAACACCCTTTCATGACAGCAGTGCTCAATAAACTAGGACTAGAAGGGAACCTCCTCACCATGACAAAGGCCATGTATGAAAGACCCACAGCTGACATCACAGTGTGAAAGACAAAGCTTCTCCCCTAAGACCATTAACAAGGCAAGGATGCCCGCTTTCACTACTTCTGTTCAAAATAGTACTGGAAATCCTAGCAGAGCAATTAGGCAAGAAAAGGAAATAAAAGGCATCCAAACTGGAAAGGAAAAAGTACAATTATCTATTTGCAGATTACATAATATTATACACAGAAAACCCTAAGGAATCCACAAAAAAGAAAAATCTGTCAGAACTAATAAACAAATCCAGCAGGCTACAAAATTAAGACACAAACATCAGTTGTATTTCTATATACTAGCAATGAAAAATCTAAAAGGAAATTAAAAAAACAATTCCATTACAACAGCAATATAAGAATATAACACTTAGGGATAAATTCAACCAAGGAGGCAAAAGATTTGCTACAATGAAAACTATAAAACATTGCTGAAAGAAAATAAAAACCTAAATAAATGGAAAGACATACCATGTTCATGGACTGGAATACAGTCATGAATCACCCAACAGTGTTCTGAGAAATGCGTCCTTAGGCAACTTCGTCCTTGTGCAAACATCAGTGACCTATACAAACCTAGATGGTGTGGCCTCCACACACCCAGGCCATATGGTACAGCCTACTGCTCCCAGGTGCAAACCTGTGCAGCCTGTTACTGTACTGAATAGTGCTGGCAGGTGCAACACAATGCTAAGTATTTGTGTATCTAAACAGAGACAAGGTACAGTAAAAATACAGTATAAAAGATAGAAAATAATGCACTTGTGCAGGGCACTGACCATGAATGGAACCTGCAGGACTGGAAGTTGCTATGAGTCAGTGAGTGAGTGGTGAGTGAATGTGGAGGCCCAGGACATTACTGGACACTACTGCAGACTTCATAAACATTTTACCTTAGGCTATGCTAGATTTATTTAAAAAACAGTTTTCTTTCTTCAGTAATAAATTAGCCTTAGCTTACTTTAACTTCTTCATTTTATAACCTTTAAAAGTTTTTTAACTACATTACTAACACTTAGCTTAAAACACAAACACACTGTACAGCTGTACAAAAATGTTTTATTTATGTGCTTATTTTATATGCTTTTTTCTATTTTAAAATTTTATTTTATTTTATTTTTTCACTTTTTAAACTTTTTTGTTAAAAACTAAGACACAAGGGCCAGTCTGGTGGCACAGCGGTTAAGTGCGCACGTTCCACTTTGGCAGCCTGGAGTTCACCAGTTCGGATCCCAGGTGCAGACATGGCACCGTTTGACAAGCCATGCTGTGGTAGGCGTCCCACATTTAAAGTAGAGGAAGATGGGCACGGATGTTAGCTCAGGGCCAGTCTTCCTCAGCAAAAAGAGGAGGATTGGCAGCAGATTTTAGCTCAGGGCTGATCTTCCTCAAAAAGAAAAAAACTAAGACACAAACACACACATTAGCCTAGGCCTACACAGGGTCAGGATCATCAATGTCACAGTCTTCCATGTCTACATCTTGTCCCACTGGAAGGTCTTCAGGGCAATAACATGCATGGAGCTGTCATCTCCTATGATAGCAATGCCTTCTTCTGGAACACCTCCTGAAGGACCTGCCTGAGGCTCTTCTTGAGAACATGGAATATTATTCAGCCTTAAAAAGGAAGGAAATTCTGACACATGCTACAATGGGATGAACCTTGCAGACACTACGCTCAGTGAAATAAGCCAGTCACAAAAGGACAAATACTGATGATTCCACTCATATGAGGCCCCTAGAGTCATCAAATGCACAGAGACAGAAACTAGAATGGTGGGTGCCAGGGGCTGGGGGAGGAGGAATGGGAGTTAGTGTTTAATGGGACAGAGTTTCAGTTTGAGCTGACGAAAAATTTTGGAAATAGACAGTGGTGGTGGTTATACAACACTGTGAATATAATTAATGCCACTGAAGAGCACACTCAAAAGTGGTGAAGGTGGTAAATTTTAAGTTCTGTATATTTTACCACAATTTGAAAAAAGGAGGGGGTTGATTCCATAGAGTAAGGCCATGCACACGACAGTACACTACGGGCCCGTGAAAACGGTGTTCTAGAACAGTCTCTCAGAGAGCAGCCCTCAACACCAGCAGTGCCTGAGGGGTCTGCTAGAGAGCATGTCTCTGGGCCAACCCAGGATGTGCTTCTAGTCCACACTCAAGTCCCAGAACAGCCACTATGAGAGAATACTTAAGATACAGAGAGAGACTGGGCACTGACATGAAAGAAGAAAGCCGCAGAGTATATACAAAAGGCTCCATTTTTGTAAATATATTCACTTATTTCATAAGCTCCCAGAAAGATGCAAAACGTTGGATAAACTGCAGCTACTGCCCAGAATGAGCAAGGCCCCCATCCACTGGCCAGGAGAGAGGTCCAGACAAGTGAGAAGAGCCAGTGACAGGCACATCATGTGGTCCTCTGCTGCAGGGCAGGTGCTCCTGCAGGCCGCATCTGCACTCTGTGCGAGCACTGGACAGGCTCAGAGGGCCCTGGGCACTTCCTCGGATGGATGAAGAAATGGTGTGTACATTTCTATTGTTTCACTGATAGCAATATACACCTTACTTGTGTTCAGTTTCTAAAAGAATGTTAATAAGTTAATATTTTTTAGAACTGAAATGAGAAAACCATCACCATAATCACTAGGCAGGCTGCAGGGCCAGCTTCCCAGCCACACCCTGCTCTGACACGCTGGCTCGCGTCCGAGGCCACCTCTGACTGCACTGGGCCGCATTCTACCTGTAAAGTGCTCAGACAGTGCTGGGCTGTCAACACGGCATGGGTGCAGTGACCACGTGAGTGCTACGGCCTTACCTGGCAGAGGGAAAATGTGGCAGACACGACCCCAATCAGGACGTTCAGCGCGTCCTTCACCAGCTCACACTCTTTCACCAGGACGGGCTGTGGGGCCTGCAGGAGGCCCCCTCCCAGCACCTGCAGCTCCCCTTGGTGGAGCCTGCAGAACCTGTCGAAGGCGTCCCTTCCCGCCTCGGTGAGGTAGGGCTCCTCTCTGTGGCCAGGGGGGCTGTGTGAGAGACAGAGGAAGGGCGGTGAGCAGACAGAGCAACATGCACTTTAGCTATGTGAACAAAATGCAGGAGAAAGAGGGATTCAGAACAGTAAAATGTCTAAAAAGTAGACCACGTAAGGGTCCCAACCAACCACCCAGCCTCTTTGTCAGCATCTGGCAGGCTCAGTGCTGACCGTAATCGATCTTGTGAAGACAACTCAGTGCAGAAACATGTCTAGAAGCAGCAGCAAATGTCCCCACCCACCCAGCACCCACAGGGCACGCAGTGGTCCTCAGGCTGACAACTCACTCACATCATTACGTTAAAAATAAGTACAAGGTTTGCACACTCAGATTCATAGCAGCATTATTCACAACAGCCCAAAGGTAGAAGCAGCCCAGGAGTTCATTGACAGACAAATGGATAAAGAAAACGTGGTCTTGGGGGCCAGCCCTGTGGCCAAGTGGTTAAGTTCGCACACTCTGCTTTGCCAGCCCAGGGTTTCGCCAATTCAAATCCTTGGCATGGACATGGCATGGCACCACTCATGCTGAAGCATGCATCCCACATGCCACAACTAGAAGGACCCACAACTAAAAATACACAACTATAAACCAGGGGGCTTTGGGAGAAAAAGGAAAAATAAAAAAATCTTTAAAAAAAAAAAAAAAAGAAAATGTGGTCTAGCCACACAATGGAATATTATTCAGCCTTAAAAAGGGAGAAAATTCTGACACATGCTACAGCATGGATGAAGCTTGAAAACATGCTAAGTGAAATAAGCCAGACACAAAATGACAAATACTGTATGATTCCACTCATATGAGGCCCCTAGAGTCGTCAAACTTATAGAGACAGAAAGTAGAATGGCGAGTGGCAGGGGCTGGGGGAGGGGGATGGAGTGAGTGTTTAATGGGACAGAGGTGCAGTTTGGGACGATGGAAAGAGCTATGCAGATGGATGGTGGGGATGATCACACAACAGTGTGAATTACTTAACGCCACTGAACTGCACACCTGAAAACAGTTAAGATAATAACTTTTATGTTATGTGTATTTCACTCCCCTAAAAGAAAAAGCACAAAGGATGGACAAAGTCTCACAAACTTTTAAGACAAAACGAGCCTGCTGGGTCTTGCTGAGGGCACACAGCAGCCTCCAGGGGCTTTGCCTCCACATGGCCCTGTGCTGGGAGCTCAGGAACCACCCAGCACAGCTACATCATTCACACGGCCAAAAACACAGTATCACTTTTAAAATATTCCTTTGAAAACCATCAACCCCTACTGAAAAGTATGGAAGAACTGTTTTTTTAAAATCCACTGGAAAAAGTAATTTCTTAATAAATGAAGCCCAGGGAATACAGCTCTTTTCTGAAACTTTTCTTCTCATTTTGAACACCTGACCAGCTCTTTCTCCTCCCCCCCAAAAGACTCTTATTTTTAGATTTAGCAAATCAAAAAGACTATCATTTATTTTTCAAAAACAAAAGTCGTTTTCTGCGGGGTAACAGCTGCACACTGTAGGGCATTCTAACATCAAGATGGTGTCTGACCACCCACACACCTTCACCTCCACGTCAGGCGTGATGCACAAGAACAACATATCTCAGAACTTGTTAAAATCAAAAGGACTCTTCAATCAACAATGCACCGTAATGTGCTCCTTCCCTCATTCAGCAAGTTATCTGAGAGTAGGGGGAACAGCCAGGCGGACAAACCCACTCTCACGGGGTGGGGGCTGCAGACAGGGAACGAAGGCACTGACTTAGAGCCCAGGACCAGGGCTCCAATGACCGGAGACACTCGTTGGTAAGGCCCCAGAGCAGGGCTGAGCTGTGGAGCAGCAGCCCTGGCACAGGAAAAGAATGTGCAAAACCCAGAGACAGGAAGAGGAGGAGCTGGTATGAGTGGGGCTCCACAGTGGTGAGGGCGGGGGCAGATAGGCTGAGGCCCGGAAGGGCTGGCCCTCATTCCAGACCAGGGGTGGCCATGAAGCAGGGCAGGCAGAGCGGGAAGTGATCTGATTCTGCTCCTGGAAGGTGGCGCTGGCCAGGTGGAGGATGGGCTGGAGGTGGTGCTGGCCGTGTGGAGGATGGGCTGGAGGGGCAGCAGGAAGCAAGGAGGCCAGTCCTGAGGAGACCAGAGTCAGCAGCTGGGGTGCACCCAGACCTCAGACACCTGCCCACACTCCCTCAGCGCAAGAAGAGCGTGATGAAAGGAGAAGCCTCTGAAGCTCCAGAGTCCTTCAAATGCCCCTGGGGACTCCTTGGGGACAGGTGTGCACGCTGAGGGTGCCATCTTGCTTCACACACGAGTGTACACGCACATGAGCACATGAACTCTTCCAGTGTCCACCCCTGTACCACCTGGGCCACATGCGCCCCACCTTTGGTGACTCAGAGCTGAGGGAGAAAAGTCCATGGAGGAAAAACACCAAATTCACACTGTCCCACAGAGAGCTCGGCCCCTAACATAACAAAACTGCTTCCCCCAATGAGAAACAGCGGCTCACAGCAGGGAAGGCAGCCTTCAGACCAAGGGGAGGGGTCCTCAGGGGTCTCCAGGCAAGGGCAGAGTTTATAATCCTGGGGCTGTGGGTGTACAGGGCCTCTGCTTCTGGCAGGGCAGCAGCTTCCTAACTGGCCCCACTGGTCAGAGCTCATGGCAAGAAACTAGCTAGGTGGTTGGGATTTAAACTGAAACAAGTTCAAAAGATTCACCAAATGAACTTGAACAAAAGGCCTCAGGGGTCAGGGGTCAGTGGAATCAGGTTGCCACCAGAACAGGCAGGGGAGGAGCCTTGGTCATTAGCTGCAGCACTCCTCCATGTAGGAAAGCCCACAGTGGTGCTTCCCACTGCTGGAGCTCTGTGTTCAGTTCTGCCTTCAGGGGACACCAAGGAGACTACGTGCATGGAGAACAGGGGGTGAGGACAGAGACCTGGTGAGCCATCCTGTCACCTAAACAGTACCCTGAAAAACTAGGCCTAAAAAAGCTGGATCTAGGAACTAATAAATGAAACACCAGTAGCAAATATTTATAAAAGACATTGGTAACCTGGTGGGCCAGTTTTAAGCACGTGAGTGGTTAGCAGAGAGCAGGATAATTAGATTTGCTCTGTACACACAAGACAGCACTGAGAACGGGGAGTCACAGGGCAGAGAAGCCCCATCAACACCAAGGGTGCTCAGCGAAGCAGGGAGCTGGTGTCCCTGGAGGAATCCACATGGGGTAGACAACCAAGCAGGACAGCTAGCCCAGCAGGAGCAGTGCCCGCACACAACAGGCGCTGCATAAGTGTCTATCCTTGAGCATGTGCTCACCCGAAGGAGACTCTGCAGGAGCCGAGAGGCTGCATCAGAAGGCACTCAGCTCCCCACTAACCCCGCTGTTTCATTCAATGCTCCCCAAACTGGTGTTCTACAGAACTGCTGGCCGGTGAGATGCGACAAGAGGGTTCCATGACCACACATCTGGGAAGTGTGTGTCACAGGTCCTCTATCCTCATTCTGGAGGTTTCAAGAGACACCAGCACATCACAGACCCTGAGAAGTCCTGATGCAGAGGCCTGTGGACCAGACGAGCCCAGGGAGCGAGGTGCTGGCACCAGTCAGGGAAACACTGCTGCGACTGGAGCTTCTCGTGAGCCAGAGAGCGCCACTCTCAGTCCTTCCAGATGCGCACAACAGTGGACCTGAGGGAAGGTCCTTTGTCAGCACCCTGTGCCTGGCGCTGACCACCCAGCCTGCCAGGCCGCCCTCAGACACCTCTGCCTGGGAGCCCTCACGGTAAGGACGTAACAGTCACCACGTGACTGCTCTGACCGGAAAGTGTGACTTGTAGAAGTTACCAGCACAGTGGGAGCCTCCAAAAAGCCTGGAAGTCCTTCCCCCTCTGCGTTTCTCCCAGCTCCCAGGACGCTGACCATTTTGTACACTAGCCTGACTGAAACTTCCAAGTTCCTAATCCCTTCACAGATGTTCTTGAAACAACCATAAAGACAGCGTTCCACGTGGGGCCAGGGGTAGTGCATTTGAAAGCAAAGGCTCACGTACCATCCAACCTGCTCCCAGCACCTCCGCTTGCTGGCTTCGTAGGTGAGCACGGCATCCCACAGGTCGATGTCTGGAGTCACACCCGGTTCAGACTGGGAATCAGGAGTCAAATTGGACGCTGACTGGAACCCTTCATCTTCTGACTGATCCACACTCTGAGGAACCTGGAGACCACAGGAAAGGAGGAAACAGCAGGTACGCCTGTGTCTAAATTTCCCCCAAGTGAGATCAGAATTCCAGGACTTTACCACACAGCTCTGTTTACTCATTACAGGAAAGACCTAGCAGAACGTTTCTTCTATTTTTCCCAAGCAGGTATGTACCACACAATGTTTCTGCCCCCAGTGAATCATTTAAGAAATTAAACAAACAAATTTTTAAGCTTATCAATTTCCAATTTCACACAACACTTAAACCTCAATATAACTTACAATGAAATTTTTCATGAAATGCCTCCAAACTAGAAATCCCATTTTGAGGAACAGAGCATAAAAAGAAGCATTTATTTATGTTTGGAAACAACTAAATATCTCATAGTAAGGGAACAACTGAGTAGTGACAGCGCATCCTTTCAGCAACATTTACAAAGCCACAAAATACAAAAGCCCATCATGATTTACTTAGTAATCAGGCAAGATGCCAAGTTATAGGTGAAAAAAAAGTAAATAAAACTGCACGTAGAGTATGAACAAGTATTTTCTGCCACTTGTGGGTACTGAGTACTTGAAATGGGACTTACGTGACTGAGGAACTAAACTTTATTTCATTTTAATTCACTTATATTTAAACGTGAACTCTAGAGGCAGAATAAGTGACTTAACATTCCCTGCTGGATGAGATGAAAAGCAGCAGGTTACCTTGACTTGAGGGGGGCAGCAGCGTCCTGCCCAGGAAGGCCACTGCCTCCCCACAGCTCAGCCACAGGTGACCCAGCCTGGAGAGCTACCCTATCTTTACCACGACCAAAGGAAGGCCAAAGGAGGCATTTCCAAACGCCCAGGGAGCCGGAGGCGGGAAAGCAAGCACCCTACCTTAATAGCCAGTCCAGAGAGGTCTGCGCTGTCCGGCACCGGAGGCAGGTCCAGTCGGACGTCCATATCGTATGTGCGGCTGTGCACAAGGGCACCGAACAGCGAGACCCGGGTGTCTCTCTCAAACCTGTCACCACAAGGGTCTCCATACGAGAAGAGCCCAACAGTGGGCAGGCCAGTGCCCGGCGCCGCCTCCATCACCTGAAGCGCTTTGTGGATCATGTCCTGACACAGATACTCCTCTCTGGAGATCAGGGACTGAACGTCCATCTCAAACACACTCAGGTCGTAGCAGTCGTAGCCGCCGTAGCGAACGTTTCTCCCCACATGCTTGTTGTTAAAGAAGTAGTCCCGCTTTCGCGGCAGCACTCGCGGCGGGCCGCTCCCCGCCAGCTGAACCAGGAGGTCCAGAACAGAGCCCACCTCCACAAGCGGACAGCAAGGGGCTGCTTCCAGTTCCTCCACCAGCTCCTCCAAACGGTCAGCCTCGGGGCCCAGGCCTCCCACCCTCAAGTCGAAGGACAGCATGAGGATCTTGTTTTTCACCGGGAATTTAGAGGGGTCAGGCTGCAGCCTCTGAGTCTCATCTACAAACAGACTGCTGAAGAGAGCGTCGTAGGCCACCCTCCGGAGGCCCTGCTTTGCCCTCCTTCGGCTCACGCCGCGCTGGCCCAAGCGAGCCTTCGGCACCGGCAGGAGGGCCTCGCACAGGTCGTCGAACAGCTGGGTGATGCTCGCCATGCCCACGCTCTCGGCTCCGAGCCCTCGGCGCCGCCCGGCGCGCCCCGCCCGCCCGCGCCCTGCGGCCCCCCGGCCCGGCCTCCAGCCGCAGGGTTCCAGCGCGGGACCAGCCCGAGGACACGCCAGCGGGGGCGCACGTGTCGGCCCCGCGCGCCTTCCCGGGTCCCCGGGAGGGACGGCGGGCCGGGCGCCGCCCGAGGGGGAGCGCGGGGCAGCCCGCGGGTCCGCGGGGTGAGGCGCACGGCCGCCGCTCGCAGGCCTCCCGGTAAGAGCGCGCTCCAGCCGCCGCCGCCGCCGCCGCCGCCGCCGCCGCCGCCGCCGCGTCACCGCCGCCGCGTCACCGCCGTGCGACAGGCCTCATCGCCTGAGCAGGCGCGCCGGAATTGCGTCACCGGGGGAGGGGCGGTGGAGGGGGCGGGGCTGGAGCTGCCGTCCAGGGGGCACTTCCGGCTTGGAGCCTCGGTCCCGCGGCTGGGATGTCGAGGCTGGCCCGAGCTGAATCAAGAAGGCAGAGTCAGACTTTCGCTTAACTGTTTACTGCCGGGGCGTGGGGAGCAGGGCCGGCCGTCCGCGCAGGCCAGCGGGGACTTCGGGCGCCGAGTGGACGCAGGGCCGGCCTCAGGACACTGCCGCGGGCGACCTGTGCGGGGACGGTTAACGCCGGCTCTGGGGGCGGGATCGCGGTGTCCGTTCTGGGATGTCCACCCCAGCCGACGCCAGGTTACCGGGTCACAGCCCTTGAGGAGCTGGGAAGAGGTGCAGGGTCAGCTGGCTCCGCCGTGAGCGGTTGCAACAGCACCCCACTCCCCATGGGGCCCCGAGCCCCTCTCGCCGCAGAGCTCAAAGCAAGGTGTCCCCAAGACTCCAAGCATCCAGCCTGAGCCTTGCCCCCTAGCCTCACCGGCCACCTGCAGCATTTTCCACTGTGTCCCCAGCTGCCCTCGCAGATGCTCCATGGCCTGCATGTCCTCTGGGGAGGCCCTGGAGAAGGGGCCCAGGCTGGGGGGGGCCCTCTCCACGCAGTGCCTGGACCAGGACCCCTGCAAGCTGGGGTGTGGATTCCTGGGCCAGGGGCAGAGGTGGAAGCAGAGAGTCACTGGCCTCTCCCCACTTGTCACCCCACAGCACCTCCACTCTGCCCAACTCACCTCCTCCACCAATACCAAGACTCGGCCCCCTGCTGGCACCCGCAGCAGTGCAGCCAGGAGTGCAGCTTGAGGGGCCTGCAGGCCATGGGCTGGCCCCAGTGCCACCAGCACCAGGTTAGGCTGGAAGCCATAGGCCAGGGGCAGCACCAGGGCCAGGATGTAGCTCAGGAAACCACCAGTTGTCTGTGGGAGTGACAGCAGCATGGCCCCAGCCCCTCATTCAGGAGATCCCCCCTCCTGCCAGCTCAGGCCACCCGACCTCCCAATCTAGGGTGGGCAGCCATACCAGCAGTCGCATCAGGAAGCCAGGAAGGACAATGAAGGCCAGGGGCCTGGCCCTCATGACAATGCCAGTGAGCAGCAGCTGCCCTGCCCTATGACATTACCACTCACCCCTGGTAGTGGTGTGGAAACATGGAACATGGACAGGGCAGCTGCTTCCTTGCCCCTGATATTCAGCCACAGCATCCTCCTTGTAAAAGAGAGTGAGCATATGGACATGTGTACATGTGTGTGAGAGGCTGCTCACTCTCTAGAACCCAAACGTCAGAAGGGGAGGTAGACAGCTCAGGGGTACAGGTGCTGGGGCTGCTGACCCTCTGTACTGGAGACCCTCCTGGTATTGCTCCCAAGGGCCCCTCTGCCAAATTCTAGCTGTAGAAGACTCCACCCACCCATCACCCCTGGGGACCCAGGGTCATGTGGCTCCCCGCCTACATGCAGGACTGGACATACACGTGACCCAAGAGTCATACCCATCATCGGCAAGGTCCAGGGGCCGATCCAGCTGTCCCACAGCCACACAGAGCAGCCTAGAGGAAGAGTCGGCCACAGAACAGGCTGCACTCATCCCTCCTGGAGTCCATTCCCAGAGCCCTCCCCATGTGGCTAACCAGGGCAGGGGATGCCCATGGGCCATGCCCTCAGAGGCTCAGGTTGGCCAGGTGAGGCTCACCTCTGGGCTCTGTGGGACAGGCCACGCTGAATGGCCACGTCCAGGGTGGCAGCTGCAGCAGGGGCCGGGGTGGCTGCGATGCCGCTGCTCACCTGTGGGGTGAATAACATAATAGCAGTGGAGGGCAATTCCCAAACCAGGTAAACAGACCCGAACATCTCTTCTTTGGCCCCTGTCCGTGGGGCTGTCACCTGTACACTCTGAGGTCAAATGGCTCCACTTTTGAAAATAAGACGCTTAAAACTACAGCTTAAGTCACTCCCTTCACCTCTCTGCCAAAGAGTATTTAGTTGAGGGAACTGAGGGGGAGCGCTGGTAAACCCTGTCCCTGGGGTCTGTTCTGGGAGGGGTCCGGGACACAAGGCCACATTCATGTCCATGTGGTTCTGCACCACCCAGCCCTCCTCTGGACAGGCCACCCATCATGGGCAGGTCCTGGGACCTGCCCCTGGCTACGCAGCCACCCAAGCCCCTCCCAGATGCCCCCACCTGCCCATCCAGGATGCTGTCCAAGAGGTACAGGACCTTCCCGAGTGCGTTGAAGGACTTGTCCTGGGCCAAGGCCTCATGTGGCCTGTGGTGGGCAAACCAGAGGGACACATGGACCCAGAGTGACACATAGACCACAGGTGAGTCATACACAGACATATGGGTGGACACAGCCACACCCCTCTCCTGCTCTGCTTACCTGGCCCATGCCTGCATCTCCTTCTGCGGGGCTGACCTCTCCCAATGGAGGACATCAGGGGGCAGGACAAGGGCTGCATCCAGCTCAGTCAGGGCAACAGCCGTGCGGAGAGGGGGTGTGGGGTGGAGGCGCAACTGGTCCAGTAGGGAGCTCAAGGCAGCCACGGCCTGAGCCTCAGTCTGAACCACAGGTGCCTTGAATTCGGGCCCCCCGGGTAGCAGAGGCGAGATGCTCCCCTCTGGGGAGCGGGTGCTGGGACTCAATACGGGGGCTGCGTCTAGGAGGTAGTTCAGAGTCACCGCTACTCACTGGGAGCCTGAGGTGTGATCCCGCCTCCCGGCCTGGGCCACACTGACCTTGCTGCTGGAGGCTCATCCAGTGAGGGGCCTGGGCTGCCCGGACACTCTGAATGGACTCCAGGGCACTGCGGGGACACACAAGAGTGGTGAAGCCTGGTCTTGTGCCACCAGCCCTTCCCACCCTCCTGCCCCTCGCACCTGCGATGTGGCTCCATGGGCCCTGACAGGGGCAGAGGGGGGTCACCCAGCAGTGCCTGCACCATCATGCACACTGACTGAGAGAGCGACTCCAGGTGGTAGCCGCCCTGGCAGGAAGGAGGAGGGCAGAGATGTGACTGGGGCAGGGGGTCATTGGGGCACCATCCCAGGCAGGATGCCCTACCCATGCAGCAGACTCCCTCTGACTGCACCTCAGCTTCTGGCCCATGTGCCCTCCCTGCTTGCTGTAGTCACCTCCAGCACAGCGCAGACCCGGCCACAGGCCAGCACTTGCAGTAGCTGCGTGAGGTGGGCGAAGCACTCTGGAGTGGCCTGCATCTGCCCCTGGAACCAGAGCCAGGTGTGAAGGGGGCCTGGTCCCGGGACCCCAGGAGCCCTCCTCAGCCAGGCCAGGCCCTCACCTCAGGATCCCCAACCGCTGAGTCAAATCCTGCCGCGACTAGCACTAGCTCAGGGTCAAACTGTGGGCAGGGCGGGTGGAGGGAAACAGGAAAGAGGCTGGAGCAGGGGTAGAAGAGGCCCCTCCAGAGAGACCCTCCCCATGCCCAGGGCTCCATTCCACTCTGATAGAGTTGAGGGGACCCTGGACACTGAATCCCCCTCCCACACTCCTGCCATTGAGACCACCCCCGGCCGCAGGCAGTCACCTCAAAGGCCAGGGGGAGCAGCACATGCAGAAAGGCAGCCACATAGTCAGCATTTCCCATCCCGACCTGCGGCCACAGGGTGTCAGTGTTGGACCCTGCCAGGGGGGCAGTGGCATCTTCACCCCGGGGCTTGGCCTCTGGGGGTAACCCTGGTAGGATGTCCTGGGCTACACTCAGGAGGCTTGGAGCTGTGGGGCAGGGGAGGCGGGCTGGGTGAGGGGCTCTGGGTGGGAGTCTGAGGTGAGGAGCAGGCACCTGGTTCCAGGGCAAGTTGACAGTGAAGCCGCAGCCCTGCCCCTGCCCGACAGCATCTGTATCTGACTCTTGAAGATAGGGCCAGAAGCGCCCATGCTCGTAGCGGTGCCAGGAGAAATAAAGGACGCTGTGACAGCCAGCCAGGGTCAGAGGTCAGGACCCTTAGCTCCACAGCTCCTCAAAGAACCCTGAGCCCTGAGCACACGGCCATGTCTTCCCCCTCAGATTTTCCAAGACCAGGCCGAGCACTTCAAAAAGTGGAGGCGCAGGGAAGGGTCTTGTCCCCACCCCCAGCTCACCTGGGGTCATCCTCGAAGATATACTGGATGCCCTGGCCGTGGTGGATATCCCAGTCAACGATGAGGATCCTGGGGACAGACAGGACTGGGGGCCCTGAGGGGTGGGGCCTCCCACCTCCAGGCCAGGAGCCTAGCCCAGGATGGGAAGGAGCTAAATGGGGTCTCCCAGCAGCCGCTCCGCCCCCTTCCTGTCTGGCCTGGCCCCCACCCTGCAGCCAGCCCACACACACCTGTGCAGCCCGTGTTTCTGCTTGGCATGTTTGGCTGCTATTGCCACATTGTTGAACACGCAAAACCCATTGGCGGCAGCCCTCTGGCTGTGATGCCCAGGAGGCCTAGGGGTGAGTGGGGTGCAGGGCATGTCAGGGTCATTCTGTGCCCTCACAGGTTACCCACAGGTCGGGAAGGGAGACAGTTCTCACCTCACCAGAGCGAGCCCATTTTGCACAGCTCCAGTCAGCACAGCATCCACTAACTGCAGTGCAGCCCCTGCAGCCAGCCGGGCACAGTGGAAGGTACTCTGTGGGGGCCAGGGGTGCAGGTGAGCGCCCTGCCTGCTACCCCCACAGGCACTGCCCAGGCCTCTGCCAGGCTGCAGGACACTGAGCGCTGAGCAGAATAGGCCACACCATCCTAGGTGCCAGAAGCATCAGCCGGCAGGTGTGCAGGGCATCGGTACATTCATGAACACAGGGACACTGGCAGGGTTGGCAGCCAAGGCTGCGAACAGGCATAGGCATGCAGATGTGTCTGGGTAGGGGGTGTCCCCAGGGCACGCACCGGATGGAAGTAGATGGCGTCATACTGTCCAGACAGTGCCTGGAGCTCCCCAGTGCCCAAGGCCTGGGTCCCGCGCAAGAGGGCCACATACTCGGGGCTGCAGAGGGCAGACAGGCCAGGCAGAGTCACCAGCAGGAGTAGAGGGGGAAGGAGGGGCTGGACCCTGGTGGGACTGCCCACCTCATTCCTCCCTCACCAGCCCACCAACCACCCGAACAGGCACGGGGTGGGAGGGGAGAGGCTCTGTTTTCCTGGCGTGGGCAGGCTAGGGCAGGCGCAGGTGCTAGGCTGCCTCCTCCAGGGCATGTGGCAGGCCCGCCCTGGGTCTGACCTGTGCACCAGGCCCAGCTCCTCCTCCGAAGCCTCTCTGGCAGCCAAGCGTAGACACCTCTGCTCCAGGCCGCGCTGCCGCAGGCGCTCCAGGGCTATAGTCAGGCGCTCAGGACATTCTATCTCACACTCGGGGCTAAGTGGACAGAGAGCTTGAAGTCCAGAGCCCCCTCCCCATGCCCCGCCTCTGCCAGGTCCACTTACTCGTCCCAGAGCAGCCGGGCGGCCGTCATGTCCTCGTGGTACACGAGTGCGGTCCCCATGGCTCGGCCACCCGGGGCGAGCGGGATTCAAACGCCCACACTCGCAGGCGAGCACACTGCCTGTCCCCACCCTGCAGCCCCAGCGAGGAGCCCAACGAATGCCCGAGTGCTGCAGGCGGGAGCCTGGGCGGGAACACACGGCCAGCGCCAGAGCGAAGCAGGCGGGCGTGACGAGGTGACAGGGTGGCTCCCGAGGCCTGACTTCCGGCTTCCTCCTACTCGCACTCGGGACCGTCCCGCCGGCGCCGCCCAAACCCCGCCCCGAAGCGCCGGCGACGCGAGCAGGGCAGGGCGGGCCGGACGGCTGGGCCCCTCTCGGTTCCCCCCCGCCGCGGCCCGGCCCTCCCCCAACATTCGGCGCTCCCCTCACCCTGAGCCCCCTCCCCCGGCTGCTCCAGCTGCGGCTCCACCTCCTGCTCCGGCCAGGAGCCGGGAGCACGGGGCTGGCCTCGGTTCCCCTCCAGAGGTGGGAGGGAATGGGTGTGAAGGCCGATGGCCAGTGTGCCCAGGACCCCTGCGGACTGTCAGGGAATCCCACGTGCGTGCAGTGGGCCGAGCCCCGCCGTCCACGCCCCTTCCGCCCCAAACCTTCCCCAGGCCCACCCTGACCGCGCAGGCCACGGGGTCATCGCGTCCACCACTGCCCCAGGCGCACCCCACCAAGCTGCAGGAAGGCCTGCGAGGGATGGAGTGCAGAGGCCAAGGGTCCACGGGGGCTAGGCCGCGACTCAGGAGAGAGCCCCGCCCAGGGCCGGGGGGTTGTGCCTCAGCCCGGCCTGGGCCACACCGGCCGCAGCGCTGCTCCCCAGGCTGAAGACGGGAGTGACAGTGTCTTATTTAAGCTCCAGGAAGACCTGTGGCCCAGAGAGGACGAGTCGGAAGGTCAGGGTGGTGGCAGAGGAGCTGAACAGGAGCCGCTACAGCGTGGGGCGAGGCAGACAGGAGGGAAAAGCTACCAGTGAGGGAGGATCTGGACGAGGGATAAATGAATCAGCGAATGAAGGCATGAATGGGTGAGGCCAGCAAGGGAGGAGGCGCGGGCACGGCCAAAGAAGCAAGATGGCCAAAAAGAGGAGGAAACCCGGAGCCGCGGCCTCAAACCCGGGGCCTCCGGGGGCGGGCGTGGGCATGGGTCCTGGGCTTTAGGGGCAGGTTTCTGGGGGCGGGGCCCTGGGTCTTGGAGACGGGCCTTTTGGAGGCGGGGCTCAGCCTGTGGGCGGGGCCCTGGGTCGGGGTGGGGGCAGGCTTCTGGGGGCGGGACGTGGGCGGGGGCCTTGGGCCTGGGGGCTGGGCGGGGTTCTGGGGCAGGAGTCGCCCCAGTCCAGTTTTTCGGTCGCCCTGGCAGTGCAGGGAAGACCCCCAGGGTGGTAGGGATACAGACGGCGGTCCCCCATGTTTCCCCACCGTCCTGGCTAAGCGCGGGCAGCAGGCTTCCCGCCGGGCTCGGGGGAAAGTCCGGTTGGGTCATTTTGGGTCAGGTGCCCACCCCTGAGCCAATCACGGTGGTTTGGGAATGGCGTGCCCCGATTGGCCATCCTGGGGCACGTGCCCACGAGGGGCGGGGCCTGTGATGGGCCTCCCCGCCTGGATACGGAGTGTGGAGGGTCCAGCAGGGATCGGTCCTAGAGGACCGGAGGGTCCCTGGGCAGAAAAGGCCGGTGTCTTCTGTGGCAACTCGTCTGACCGTATTTGGCTGGGACAACTGTGTGCATTTCCAGCCGAACTCCAGGCCAGGACAAGGGGACGGCCTGGCCCCACCTCGCGCGCACCTGCCCGGGAGACAGGTGGGAGCACTAGGACGGCCGCAGGACTCCGGAACGCCCCTGACCCCGCTGCCCGCCTTCGGAGCCGTCAGATGACCGGCCTGGGTTGCGCGGACACGCCGACGGCACAGGAGCGTGGCCTGGGAGGGGCAGGCGGCTTGGAAAAAGAACAGAACCCACACTTCTGTTGTGCCACCAGCGTAGATACGCGTTTCGTGATCTCTCCTCCGGACCCTGGTCTTGGAGAGTGCAGGGAACCCAGACAGATGGGACTGAACCCCAGGTTGGACTCTATCCCCACTTCATCAGGTCCTGCCCTGGCTCCAGGGTCTAAGCCATTAGAGGAAAGTCACCCCATAAGAGCGGCAGAGACAAGCCCTAATGCGAGGCTCCAGGCTCAGAGCTCACTAGCACAGGACAGGGGAGGTGGGCAGCAGCTTTGTAACCTGGGGGGAGGGGGGTGCCCAGGCCCAGCGGCTCAGGAGGGGCTGAGGCTCCCAGGCCTGCCTCCTTTCTCTATGCAAGGCTGCAGATCAGAGGCCTAAAGGTCCAGCCCAAGAATCAGGAAGCAAAGCCAGGGTGGGAGCTCTACAAAAGGGTTTATTTCCTTCTAGCCTTGTGGGCATACCACATGGCCAGTTTACATTCAGGGCTGGGGATGCAGGAGAATCCACACCCCTGCCCCCCAGGAGAGATGTGCTTGAGTCAGCGCCCTGCGCCCGCCCTGACTGTTCTTCCTTCTCAGCGACATGAGCTGGGCTTTGGCATGGTCCAGAGCAGGCCGGGTCAGAAGCTAGGCCTTGACCCCAAGCCCTGCCCCACCCCACAAGCTCAGGGTTCTTCTTGTACCCTGGGGGAAGGGACCACTGCTCAGGGGGTCAGACGCCAGCCCCAGGTCAGGTGGGCCACCTGGCCAGAAAGTCCAGATGCTCCTCCAAGGTTCGGCTGAGTAGGGGCCTGAGAGTAGCGGAACACGCTTCAGGGAGGGGGTCCAGGAGCGAGGAGTCTCCTGGCATGCAAGCCCCAACAACAGTCACAGAAGTAACCAGGATCCCCTTCCAGGTGGAAGCCCCAGCCAGAGGCCCCAAGGTGTCCCCACCGCCACCCTAAGGGCCCAGGGGTCTTCACAGGGCTGTCTCCTTGGAGACCTTGGCTCCCAGCTGCCGGGGAGGCTTGAAGCTGAGCACCTCTTTATACGTGACACCTGGTGGGGGGGTGAGAGCGACAGAGATGGAGAGTCACGGAGAAGGATCAGCTCCACAGCCCACCAAGGGCAGACGCTAGCAGCCTGAGACGAGCTGGGCCCAGCTCACTGGTGCTTGCCCTGACCAGTGATAAGTCTTGAGAGACCCCACTCAGGGCTGTTAGCCAACGACCCGCCCCCCAAAACACCAGGGTCAAAGGTCATTGCTGGGGTGCAGGTGCCACACAGGCTCCTTTTGTCCCACACATCAACTTCCTCCCAGGCCAGAGCCACTCTCAGCCAGTCTGTGTCTGTCGAGAGGGACTATCTACCCTGACAGGGCTCCGGTAGCCCAAGCCCTCTGCCCCTAGAGTGGCCGGGCAGGGCTTGGCCCCACAGGCTACCTCAGAAGACAGGGACATCCTAGGAATGTAAACCAATGTGTTCACTCCAGCAGACTGCTCAGGGTCCCACCAGGACACACCCCAGTTTCTAGATCCAGAATATCCATGAAGACTTAAACGAGAGGGATTCCCACCAAGTACCCACAGTGTCCACCTTCCTCGCCTGGTAGACATGTTCCCTGAATGAGTGCCTAGAGCCAACCATCCTAAAGAAAGGGAGGGCCACTCCGCCTCCCTGACCAGTCTCAAAGAACAGGCTCCACTCGGCCCCAGCATGCCCACACTCACCCAGCAGCAGAGCACCTGTCGGGGGACACGGGCACTCCACAAGCCAGCTCAGGAAACACTGTGTTTAGAGCAAGTGGTGTGTGTGGTGTGCCCAGCATGTGATGTGTGTATTCCTGCCCCGTGGGTTGCCTTCTGGGCCCTTCATCTACTCCCAGCACAGGCGCTGTTCCACACAGGGAAGGTCTGTGCGAAGAGGCCACTGCTGCAAGGCTGGCTCCCCAGGGAAACAGGAAGTGATGAGCTCGCATTCCTGACCAGGGCTCAGCCATCAACAGGCCACATGTCCACCATGGTCTGCAGTAAAAACAAAAGCTCTCCCCACGGTTGTGTGGGTGGGGACCGCAGAGAGGATCCTGTGGCCCGTGGTTTTTATGTTATCTTTTTTAGCAGCAGAAAACTTTCATCAAACCAAACCAAACTTATAAGCACAAAACACAGCACAGACAAGGGTGGAGCCCCTGCTGGAGGCACCAAGGAACCCAGGGGCCCTAAGGAACATGTTTTGAGAATCACAATCCAGCCCCACCCCCACTGCCAGCCTCAAGCACAAGACCAAAGCCCTGGGCCTGAGGTAGAGCCAGGATGGGGCCTAGGACACAGTGGCAGCCATAAGCCACGGCCCCAATGGTGCTAACTGCTGCCCTCAGACATCCCTGCACCCCCAGGCTGGTCCTGCAGCCAATGAGAGAAGGACACTAAGCCTTCCATCTGTTCTGGAGTAGAGATGGACAAGGCTAATTCCAGAGGGAGGCCTCAGGACCAGGCAGGCCCTGAGCCCAGCCTAAGGCCAAGCAAGTGTTGGTCAGCCCTCAAAGATGAGGGCAGGTGCCTTTCATGTAAGGGGACAGCCAGTCAGACTGCTCAGGGGGGCTGGAGGGGACAGGCGAGAGGTGGGAGGTGGGGAGAGGCACTGTGGCTGCCTGGGGTGGACCTTATCAGGCCAGCAGGACATGATGGTGTGCAGTTGTTCAGGTGGACGGGTCCTGAAAGGGGCAAGGGGAGGTGAGGACAAGTTCCAGAGGTGTGAGTAGAGGCCTAGGGGTGAGGGCTACGGAGGGGCTCCAGG